>NC_056731.1:911064124-911091624 GCF_019279795.1 Protopterus annectens | reverse complement strand
ACGGCAAAATTATTTATACTGTGATCATTCTGAAGCAGGAAGGGTAGAGCATGTCCTCAAAAAACTGATGTCTGAAAGGGATCAGAATTCTATCGACTATTCTGTCAGGCTGAAAGACAGGAGGTTGGGATAAGGTAAAAAAAAAAAAAAACTCCTGTTTTGTGTCAGCAAGTCCACTCTGCAGGCCACATGACATGTAGGGAACTGAGAAGGCAAAAAGAAACTTATTTTCTCAAGGAAAAGGCATGGCATTTGTCTTCCAGGTCTGGGGGCAAGGAGTCCTGGAGCATAACACTTTGAGCTGCTTGTTGTGAATGGACGCAAATAGGTCTACCTGAGGCATACAATATTTGTGGAATATGTCTAGGAAGACCTTCCTATTCAATGCATTTATGAGGATCTTCCAGGGATTGGTTTAGAGAATCCACCAGGAAATGTAAACTGCTTGTAGGGACATACTTGCTGCCATCACCTATTCCCATGCTAGGAGAGTTAGTGCGTGCAGTTGATAACATTTGGTGCCCCCGTCCCCCACTTGTTTATAAATAACTGTTGTATTATCTGCGAAGATCCTGTGAGGACCTGGATTCCATGAGTGCAGAAAAAATCTGCAAGGCCTGTGTGAGTGCCCTCATATCCTTCACATTGATGCGCTCCTTTTGATTTGGGGTCCATTGACCTGACTCTTACGGAGCCTGCTGGTATCCCCAAGGCTAGGTCTGAAGAATGTGTGTGCAGTTCCAGAATGGGAGCTGCTGGATTAAATGGGAACTGCTAGTTTGACCTGTACCTATGAGACCCACCACTGTAATTCTCTTTTCAGTTAGGGAAGTAATAGTACCTGTGTGTCCAAAGGTAGACCAGAGAGATTTTTATGTACCACTAAATCTTTCTCATATGTAATTTGCAAAGGGAATCATGGGGATGGACTCTGAAAATCTAAACTGTAGAGCAAGAATGAAGAGGTAGTATGGACTGAAAGTACATAGGGAAAGACTGGACCTTCTCTTGTGGGAGAAAAGTCAGCATGAGACATAGGTTTAGCCTGCAGCCTAGAAAAAAAAATTAGGTCCTAGGTTGGAGTCAACACAGACAGACTTATTGTGAACTTCAAACTCTGTAAAAGGGGCATAGTGTAGTGGAGATAGTTTAAAAGGTCCTCCTGAGAAGATGCCTGTATTAGTAAGACATCAAGGTACGTAAGTATTTAAATTCCCAGAGTTCTGCGAAAGACGATAGCAGAGGCTAGTCATTTTGTGAATACTTGAGGGTTGTGGATAACTCAAGGGGAAAGCAGAGAAAGTACAGTTGTGTAACACCTACCATAAATGTAGATGTTCGAGTGTCTTCACTGTTGCAGTCATAACTGTTGGGTTCTCCCCTGCCGGCAGGCAGCCCTTGATCAGCCAGAATCCCAAAGTCTGGGTCCAGCATCGGCTGTTCAACCATGCTCCCTGATGTCACAGCGCCAGGAGTACAAAGCTGACAGCCAAAGCCATCTTCACCAGTCTTTCTTGCCCCAGATGTCAGGAGTCCCAAAATGGAAAAGGTCCCATAACCTTTGCAAATACACCTCAGAAGAATGGTGAAAAAAGTAAAAATAAGAGGGGACAGGAGGGAGGGAAACCCAGACTGCAACAGTGAAGACACTCGAGCATCTACATTTATGGTAGGTGTACACAACTGTACTATGTTCATCGTGCTTCACTGTTGCAGTCATGACTGTAGGATAGAATCCCAGAGCTGAAAGAAAGGGAGGTGGTCATAAAGAAGGGGTGGCTAAAAGGCCCTGCAAGACTGCAGAGGCAAAGCTTGCCCTAGACTTAGAGTAGTGAGGTAGATTGTAGTGCTTGGAAAAATTATGCACTGAACTCCAAATTGCAGCTTCCAAAATGTCTTTGGTAGGAACTCCCCTGAGGAAGACCGCAGAAGTGGCAGCAGCTCTGGTGGAATGAGTCCGTATAACTCCCTGGGATTTGCTTTCCATGATGTGAATAACAAAATCTGATTCCATGAGCAATCCATTTAGAAATGGTCTGTTTTGAAATAGCTTTACCTTGGGAGCTTGAAGCATAAGAAACAAACAATTGTTCTGATTTTCTGATGTCCTTGGTTTTGTCCAGGTAAAAACGTAGTTGTCTGTGTACATCCAAGATCCTTTCCCCTTTATTTTGAGGAGTGGGGAAAAAGTTGGCAAGTGGATAGTTTAATTTAAAGCCACTTTGGAAACCACCTTAGGCATGAAGGTAGGATTAGTCCTCAAAGATACCCTGTCTTGATGAAAAATAATATAAGGTTCCACAGCCATAAGAGCTTGTAACACTGAAACTCTCCTGGCAGAGGTTAGGGCTAACAAGATAGCTGTCTTCCAAGATAAAAACTTAATGTCAGAAGAGGCAGCAGGCTCAAAAGGAGGCAAGGTTAGTTTTTCCAAAACATAGTTGAGATCCCAAGCAGGAATGGGAGGAGATCTAGGAGGTCTTAAGTTCTTAGCTCCTCTGAGAAACTGTCTCATGAGCTGGTGGGAAAAGATGGGAGGGTCTGTATTATAATGAGCAGAAATAGCAGAGGCATGTATCTTAATGGAAGAGAAAGAGACCCTTATGTAAGAGATCTGTCAAGTAAAGTAAAATTAAGGTAATGTTAGGAAGAAGAGGATCAGAATCCTGAGCCTGCATCCAGGAATACAATATTTTCCATTTTCCTGCATAAGATTTTCTAGTGCTAGGACATCTGGCCTCTAAAATGACATCCATAACCTGCTTGGGTAGGAAAGAAGAAATCAAAGGCCCTGGATTAACCAGGCCGCCAGGCTGAGAGTTCTGACATGAGAGTGTAGAACCTGACCCTGATGTTGGGACAGAAGGTTCAGAGACGGAGGTAAAACCCAAGGGGGCTCCAGACATAGGTTTTTTAGAGTTGGATACCAAAACTGCCGAGGCAAATTTGGAGCCAGCAAGATTATCATCTTGGGCTTGTCCTGTTTTATCTTCAATAAGACCCGTGGAAGAAGAGGAAGAGGCGGAAAGGAATATCCCGAGAGGTTCCTTCAACTGAATGACAAGGCATCCACTTTCCAAGCTTCTCTGTGGAAAGTCCTGGTGCAAAAATTCTGTAGTTGATGAATGAGATGGGATGCAAAGAGGTCTATGTGAGGACATCCCCAGACTGCTGTTATCATCCTGAATATTTTGGTGTCCAGCATCCACTCGTGTGGATCCAAAAGGTTTCTGCTCAGACTGTCTGCCAGGAAGTTTTGTTTCCCTGGTAGAAACTGAGCTTGAAGATCCAGATTGCAAGCTACAGCTGTGTTCCATAGATCCATGGCTAGTCTGCAAAGGGGGTAAGAATGAGATCCCCCTGCTTGTTTATGTACCACATAACTGTGGTGTTGTCTGTCCGTATTAGTAGTTGTCCTGGTTGTAAAAGATTCCTGAAGGCCAATAGAGCTTTTTGAACAGCTAACATTTCCTTTAAATTGATATGCAGGTGCTTCTGATCCTTTGTCCAAAGGCCCTGCAGACAGTTGCCCTGAAAATGGGCTCCCCAAGCATAATCAGAGGCGTCCATGGTTAGAATCTGAGTGGCAGGAGGCAGACGGAAGGGTTTCCCTTTGTTTAGAGCACATGTCCTGGACCACCAAAGAAATTCCTTTTGAAGGCAAGGAAGGACGGAGATCAGTATGTCTAAACTGTGGCAATGCTGAGACCATACACTTTTTAGGTACCACTGTATTTTCCTCATGTGTAGTCTTGCATATGGTACGAGAAGGATGCAGGAGGCCATGTAACCCAAAGCCTGCAGGAATTTCCTTGCAGATAGTTGAGTTAAAGTTGCCAAGGTTTTGAAAGTTGAAGCCGGCTGTAATTGTTTTTCGGATGTCAGAAAAGCCATCTGGGTTGTGGTGTTTAGAAGAGCACCCAGAAAAGTTATCTGTTGTGATGGTGTCAAATTTGACTTTTTTACGTTTACAGAGAATCCCAGGAACTTGAGGAGGTTCTGTACAAATTCTAGATGCTGGAGTAAGACATCCTTGCTGTCTGCCTGAATTAGACAATCGTCCAGATAAGGGTAAATTTGAATTCCCTTGAGTCTGCAGTAAGCTACTACTGGAGCCAGGCATTTGGTGAAGACCCTGGGCGCAGTAGACAATCCAAAGGGCAGCGCAGAGAATTGTAAGTACCTCGAACCGGCCTTGAACCGGAGGTATTTTCTGCGATCCTGCCTGATGGGAATGTGTAAATATGCCTCCTTTAAATCCAAAGTTACCATCCATGCATCTTTGGACAGCATTGGAAGTAGCTGCTGTAGAGTAAGCATCTTGAATTTTGGAATCTCTAGAAAGGTGTTCAAGACAGACAGATCCAGAATGGGTCTCCATGAGTTTTGCTTCCTGGGGACTAGAAAGAGCCTTGAGTAAAAACCTTTTCCCATCTCTGAAAGTGGAACCAGTTCTATGGCATTCATAGCCAAAAGAGCTTCCACCTGGTTTATGGCCTCCGTCCATTGATGTTTTGGAAGGTCTGGCCATCCGCTTGGCCTTGGCAAGGTATGAAAACGGAATTTGTAACCTCTTAAAACCACATCCAAAACCCACTTGTCTTGGGTTGAGTCCAATTTTGATAAAAAAGAGAGAGTTTTCCTCCGAGAGGGGCTTCCAGGCAAGAAGTTCCTGTAGCCCAACAGAGGGAGTCATTGAGTTTGTTTTCTTTGAGTTTGTGACCTGTCCTCTCCTCCCCTGGGGTGGAAACAGTCCACTGTCTTGGTCTATAAGAAGCTTGTGTTTGAGGCCTTCCTCTGGAGCGTCTATATCTACCCCTCTGAGGCCTGTCTGAAGTGGGAAAGGACCAATGTTTTGAAGGCCAATTCCTGCTAAATCTAGGTGGCTGTACTTGTAAGAAATCTTTAACTGTTTGCATGGATTTCGCCTTATCCTCCATCTTTTTAATCACCTCTTCAGCTTTAGATCCAAACAAAACATTATGCTGAACAGGAGCATCCAATAATTTAGCCTTTACTTGTTCAGGCAAATTTTGTTCCTTTAGCCATGCATGCCTTCTAATGACTGTGCCGGAGGCAGCAGCCCTACAAGAAGCCTCCAAGGCTTCAAATCCACAGTGTAAACCATGCTTCCCAACTTGTTCAGTGGCATGCAATAAGTCATGTAAATTCCTTATCTGCACAGGCAGAAATGGAAGAAAGCTTTTGTTTTAAAACAGACAAGAGGTATTGCTGGTATTTCAGCATATGAAACTGACAGTTTAAAGCCCTAATGGACAAAGTAGCAGAAGTGTACACTTTTTTGCCCCATCTTTCTAAGGATCGAGAATCCTTTTCAGTAGGAATGGGATTTTTGGCAGAAGCGGCCTTAACTCCCTTAGGACCCTGAGAAATGGTTTCACGGTCAGCAGAAGGGTTCTTGTATAAAAACTGGTGGGAATCAGGAACCCTGTAATATCTATCAGGCTTAACAGGAGCAGGAGGAAAAGAGTCAGGGGTTAAGTTAGCCTCCGAAAAGGCATCATCCACAATATCCAAAACAGGAGGAATAGCCAGGGGTCTATGTTGGGGAAGAAGAAGAAAATCCCTCAGTCTTTTCCTAGATTCCGAATACTCCTGTCCTTCCCAGTGGAAATTTTCCCTCATTTCATGCAAAGTTTCCCCAAAAGAGAAATCCTCAGAGGGAGAAGCTGAAGGAATGGATTCCTCAGCATCAGAATCCTCATAAGGAGGGAAAGAATATTCCTGGTCAGAAGAAGAAACTGAGGAAACAGAAGCCTGATCAGAGGAATCATAATAAACATCCTGCCTTGGCCTTTTATCTGGAGGGGGATGTGAACCCCTAATCATAGTAAGTAAATCCTCCGCCATCTTGAATAACTGTTTCTGTGACTTGGGAGCCGGTTCAGAAGAGGCCTGTGTTGCAGTCTTTGATTTAGAAGGAGTCTTTGCCTTTGTCTTTGGCTTTGCCTTTATTAGAAGCTGAGTAGGCCTGAAAACCCCTTCGGAAGCCGGTACCTGCACAGCGGCTCCAGACCCATCCGAAGGAGCAGTGTCCGAAGGTCCTGCAATAGAAATATTTAAAGGCCTGGTTGGCTCCTCATGAGAGTCCGTTTCGGCCATCGGTTCTGAAATGGCCGACGACAGGGGCTGCAAAAGCGCCTCACTGACGACGGCCAAACCTGAAGCTAGCTCCGCTTGTGCGCTATCATCAAATTTGGACCTCGGAGGCCTGTCTTTATCCTTGCGACGTTTGTGAACTCCGGTAGCCGGAACCGTATCAGACATTTTGTAGTTAAAGCGCCTACCGAAGTAATGAAAAGCAAGGAATACAGTAAGAATGAAAATCCTTATGAGGTATTTGCTTCCCACATGAAATACAATTAACTTTTTCTGACATCTGAGTGGAGCAAGAAAAAAGTTTCCCCAATGGGGTACTTAAATTTGAGTGGAGAAGAAAATCTTCGGACTGAAGTTTATCAGAAAAAATCGTCAGGAGTCAGCCGACCGGCACTTGCAAACTGCTATCACCGCACGGCAAGAAAGACTGGAGAAGATGGCGTCAGCTGTCAGCTTTGTACTCCTGGCGCTCTGACGTCAGGGAGTATGGTTGAACAGCCGACGCCGAACCCAGACTTTGGGATTCTGGCCGACCGAGGGCTGCCTGCCGGCAGGGGGGAACCCTACAGTCATGACTGCAACAGTGAAACACGATGAACATCAAACTGTGATCAAGCAGAGAACCTGAGAAACTTCCTGTAAGATGAATAAGAATGTGGAGATATGCATCTTTCAGATCCAAAGATACCAGAAAAGCTTGTGGAAGGATGTAGGGAAGTATAGTCTGCAGAGAAAGCATTTTGAAATAGGGCACTTTAAGAAAGGTGTTGAGAAGTGACAAAGAGAATAAGCCTTCATTCTCCTTTTCTGGGTACCTGAAGAACTAAGGAATAGAAGCCTTTTCCTAGATGCTGTGGTGGCAATGGTACTACTGAGCCTTGTCCCTGAAAGAAAGGAGGCAGGAAGTGTACCTGACTGGGAGGGGGTGGGCAAGATACATCTGAAAGTTGGAATATCAATTTGAAGCCTTGCTAGACAATGGACAGAAACCACCTGTCTGAGGTTATGAGCTGCTGAGAAGGGGAAGACTTTAGTCTTTTTGGAAGAAGGTGGGATGCACAGAGGAGGACAAGAGGTGGCAGTAAACAGTCCTGTTGATTTGTCTGGAAAGAGACGTTTCCTAGATTTGAAGTCTTTGGCAGGTTTAGCCTGAACTCTTTCTTGGCATTTTTTCTCTTTTATGGGCTGATCTAAAGTCTCTGCAAGAAAAGGAAGTGAGCTTAACTCTGTAGTTCCTCTGACACCTGGGAAAAGAAGCAATGAAGATTCGCTTAAAGTCTTGCATCATTTTACCCTTTTCCAGTAAAGTTTTAAATAAGGTTGGGAGTCTCAGGACCATAAAACAGATCCATATTAACAGGAGAATCAGAGAGAGTTTAGCTTTAATACTTAGCAGAAGGGACTGTAAACAAAGCCATGCAAATCTTCTGATAACTAACAGTAGCAACTGCTCTAGACAAACCTTCCACTGCATCAGAGCTATAATAATGTCTTGCCACCTGGGTAGATTCACCCACCATGGAAACAGCTTGCTGTTTTGTTTCAGACAGTTAAAAGGTTAGATAAGGTTTTGATCAATTCACTCAGACAAAATATATTTGGTGATTTGTGTTTGATAATTTAGGGCTCTGAAGGGCTGGAGTAGCAGAGGTATAAACCTTCTTTCCATATCTGTCCACAGCCCTACTGTCTCTGTCTGAGAAGAGCATTACATTAGCAGCACGTAAAGTTTGAAAGGCTTGCCTTTGGAAACAGAAAACAAAGAGGGAGTCTGCCAAAGGGTTTTTATACAAAAAATGTAAGTCTTTGTGTACTTTTATATAAAACATCAGGGCTTTTTGGACAAGAAGCAGAGTCACATGAAGCAGAAGTGGAAGGAATGTATACAAAAAAGCATCCAAAACTGGGGGGACTGGTGGTGGGGGCACCTACCTCCAGTAAATATCTCTTCTGCAAATCGGACACTTGTCATAATTCTAGTCAAAATGCTGCATCATTGTGATGAGTTCCTCAATAAGGCAAGTCATTTTGCCTGAAAAGTGAATCTGAGATGAGTGGGTCAGGGAATATTCATCTAAATCGGAATATGCTTCATTCTCTGCAGAAGAGGACTCATTTTGCTTATTATGGGGGAGTGAAAGTAAAGGTGGAAAGAAAGGAAGGGGCTTAAGAGACAGAATGGGCTTAAACAAGCTTAGAAAAAATGTCCCATCCATTCATTTTCCTAGGACATCTGCAAAGGCAAACATTTAGTTGTCTGCTTTTTCTTAGCAGTGATGTCTGCTTTAACTAAACGTAGCAGATCTGACCCTTGGTGTACCTCTATCAAAGAACCAGGCACCTCTTACAGAATTAGTATTTGAGCTATGCCCACTGGTCTGTTAGAAACTATGGGTCTAAGATCCCCCTTCTCCACCATATTGATTTGGTTAGCCATAAAAAACATGCAAGAGACAGGCACCATACAGGGCTCCAGCAGAAGAGATCAGATGTACATGCAATACCTCAATGGGTAGATCCTAGTCCAACTGGAGAGACAATGGTTCAGGCCAGGGCCTTTTGAATTGTTTTTTTAGGAGTGAGCGAGATGTCAGATTGCAAAGGATGTGTCATTTTATACTGGGTGATGGACTTCTATGTACAGAGTCCCTAAATATGTAATTAGAAAGGAAAGATTCGAACGTAAGGTTTTAGAACAAATGACTGGCAGCTCCAACAATTCTTATAGTCATGTTTGGCTTCAAAACAAAATAGACATGGGGAGTAGAGATGCTTGTATGAAATCTGCCTACTGCAAACACAGTTGTTTTCTTAGTTCACATTAACAAAATAAACCACCAAAATCCAAAGAAAACAAGGAAGGTTCACAAATGGGAAACTTGTCTAAATAAGTAAAGGCAAGGATGATACCAATGACTACATGAAGAACAGACCAACTGGTGCAAAACCTGCACTCAGACTGGTAGCAAGACAGTCTGGAGATCTTACGCTCTTACTAGTTATGTACGCTTACAACCACATGCTTAGGTCATATGTTGGCCATATGGAAGGTTTTGGTATTGGTACTCTGATGTATGTCCAAGTTATTTCATTGAGATAAACAGTGTAACAGTGACCTAAGGAATAATATGACAAACTCCCATATAAAAAGTGCCTTTGTCCCCTCTTTAAAAGAGAGGAGCAGCCTCAATGAAGAAATTCCACAACCTGACAAAGCAAACAGACCCCCAAAAGATGGGACTGGCACTGTAGTCTCAAAGGCTGATTCACTACATACTTGATTGCCAGAGATATCCTGCCATTGTTTAGTTACAAACTGCCCTTCCGTTTCTCTTTCTAATATTTTTTAACCTGCTGTGATTGATTCTTAGGGTTAACATGCAGTACAGTTTCTGTTTTAGATTCAGCTAGAACCACAACTGGTCTTTCATTTAGCATTCCACCATATGTTTATCTATGCCTATACTCTTATCAGTTCCCGGTATGGAAGGCAATCTCTAACCTGCAGTCCAGACTTCTGCTGGCCTCATATCCCATTATATTGACTTTTTCTCTCTCATTATTTGCTCCCCATACCTTGCTTCCTTTGCTAATTTTGTCCAGTAAATTCCATCCCTTTCTTGCACATTTCCTATATTCCTCTTGCAGTTATCCCTTTTGGTAAAATCTCCTTTCTCCACTTCCATGCTGGTTTAGAGCTTAAACATTTTTTTCTGCTACTTTATGAATATAATATTCTGTATTGTTATTGCTATTCTCCTTAAGGACCTTCATCCAAAAATCCTACTCTCTTTCCTTGCCCCCCCCCCAACCTTTATCATCAGTCCCATCCATTTTGATTTATAACACTGTGTGCGTTCTGTATATGAGCCTTAACTGCAGGTAAGTAAGATCATGAGTTGTATCTCAAAAATCTTGACCATGTGGCTGATGGGTGCTAGATGTTAGGAAACTGATGCAATACGGCTCAGTTGCTGAAAGCAGCATAAGGTAAAAAGAGGTCTGCACAGGGCCCATTGCTGACTTTGGCAGTATTTTCTAATGGGGTGATCCTGCACCCTCTACTCAAGCTCCTATCAGATATCAAACATCTCGATATCTAGCACCTGAAATGCCTGGTATGGGGAAACCAAAGGGACCTCCCAACAAGGACCTGCTGTCATAACAGAGTCTGAGGAGCAGCTCAGCAGTGGGAATTTTCAGCTGCAAGTACAACTGATCTGTGACAGGGCACCTCATAGGAGTGCCCTCCCAAGGACCAGGATGATCAACGTTGGGCTCCAGCCAACCAGCTGAAGGCTGGACGGGGAAATAACCTCAGGATACATGCTACATGGAAAATCCTGGGCCACATCTCTACCAGTCTCTTCATTCTACACAGAAAATGGCAAGCTCAACACTTGCACAGCTTGGGAGCCAGTTGATCACTTCACAACTTTTGGAGGGTAAGGCCTCGATCTGATCTCTGAATACTCCTCTTTGTGGCAGTGTACTTGCATATGTCTGTAGCTCCATGGATTACCTTCCCTCATCAATTCATGTATTAAGAGTTCATAGTTATACCACTATACTTCCAGCTGTAAGGCAGGCTAAAAAGCTTCTCCCTTCAGCAACTTCATATGATAGGATTAAAACTGCTGACTTTTGTGGCTGTTACTAACAGCATGCTCCCCCCACCTCCCCAAAAAATAAATTAATAAAGGCACTGACAGTATGTATCCACACGGCCATTAACTTGTGTACAAAGACTCAAAGTACTGTTAGTGTCTAACTATGCAAACGAAAAAGAAAACTTTGAAAAGGTAACCCAGGCCTGAAAACAGGGATATACCTCCAAAAATAGGTGCATTATGTGCAAGGGTAAATCAGACCAGGAAAAGGGAACATTCCTCCAAAACAGGGACAGTTGAAAGGTCTTTACCACATATAACTTACTCTAATATGGTTGCAATGAAGTTGGCTGTGTTACCACAATTATGTAAAATAGTGATAACTATTATTTGTTAACCAGAAGCAATACTAACATTTGCATCACTGAACTTTAGTTAGGATGTGGTGTGTGATGAAACTTTGCAAATTTGTCAGAATGGGGGCAGGGCAGACATTCAAATATTCCCAAAAAGTGAAGAAATTCAAGTATGATGCAAATGTCCAACTCCTTTTTTCCTTCTCCACAGTATTTAATTGAAGAATTGGCACCTTTTAACTACATGCCAAGTAATTTCCAGTGACTACTTTGCCGTTAATTAAATATGCACTATCGTATTATGCTACTTATCACTACTACACAGCACAAAATGTACTTACGTGTTATTGATTATCTGGAATCTTTCTCCTTTCTTAAATGAGAGATCTTCTGTTGTTCTAGCTTCATAATCATACAAGGCAACAAAAACTGTAACACCACCTGGGGACAGCAGAAAAACATGAAATATTTAGGTCTTTCTCTTACAAGCTAGAATAACTAATCAAAGTCTAATCATACAACTTTTTAATGCATTATATCTCAGTAAAACTACGACAATCATTCAACTTCAACAGTGACCTTTTTTATTGTGGGTAGAATGTTTGCTGAGATAATTACTGACACTCTCTTTTGGTACCCTTCTTCTGGAATAAAGGGTCAAACACACATCCAGGAACCCCTGCTCATGACACCAAACTCAAATGGAGGGTCACATGGGAAATAAAAATAAGTGTGCATACTGATATGGTTATAAAACTGCAACAATTTTACTTGAAAGTGGTCTTGCTGTCAAAATATACTCAAGAAAACGTACAAAGAAAAGGAGACGGGGTGATAAGTGTGTTCATTGTGAGAACCTAGCTGAAGATCAACCAAGTCTTAACTTCAATGCTTGCAGTCCTGGCATGTGGGTTAAAAGGCCTGCTATAAGGCTCTACCAGCTGGCTTTCATATATTCCCAATAGGGTATTTCACTCTCTTCACTCTTGCCTGCCAATATCTAACTTCCTAGATGAAGTGCTAAGAGAACTGCAACAGTGTTGCCAAAATTGACAGATATGGATCAATGAGGTTTAGTTGAGGGGAGGCAAACATCTGACATTAATAGAACAATGGTGGTCCACAGGGAAGTGCAGTATAGCAGAACACTGCTGTTGTTGGAAGTCTTGATGCAGAGAATGCATCTGATAGAATCAGATGGGATTTTAATGAGTAAGGCAATGACAACATTCCTGTTCCCTGGTAAAATAATACGGTTAATCAAGACATATGAAGGGTCAGAGAAAAGAATTAAGGAAGGAAGGCACATGAATTAAGGAGGGAGGGCTCCTTTCAAACAAGATATTTTCTGAACACAGGAGCCAGGCAAAGGTATCATTTTCCCCTTTACTTGCTTTATACTTAGAGCCATAGACAAAAAAATAAAGGACTCACAAACACAAGGATATCCCTTGGTAAGGTAATCAAGAACAGTTAGCCTTATTCATGGACATTATTTTCTACTTGATAAATCCAGAAAAGTAAATTTCAGTATTGTAGAACATTTTAAGTTAGTTTCAAGTCTTATCACAACATAAAATAATTGAAAATAAAACAAAGGCTATAGTGGTTAAACTATGTACCCATACATGAACTGCTTCAACAATACCTATGTCTATGGGAACACAACATGGAAGTATTTAGGTGCAGAGATTTAAAAAGATTCCATTAAGGCAATTACAGATATGTGGGAAGAGACTTGAATAAAAGAGAAAGCAAAAAATGAGAAGATGGAAAATCATGACTATGGATATGGGCAGTAAGATACAAGCAGTGAAAATGTATATAGCCTGTTTAGTTTTGTATACAAGTCAGGCATATTTTCATCAACCAAATGAGAAGATGTGAACCATAATTAATAGAGTTGAAGGAATTTATTTGGGAAGACAACAGGGCAAGAGTTAAGAGGGATAAGTTGTTTCTGCTCAAAGAACAAGGTGGATTAGGATTTCCAGATTTGAAGCAATACTTTACAGTTACATGGCCGGAGCTCAAACAGCCCAAAGAAAAGGTTACAAATCAAAATGAAAATGAGCGATGATGGGGGTGGGTGGGATTCAAGAGATAAGGGGAGAGTAAGATTTTTGATTTAGCCCCTTAAAAAAAATCAATAACCATACAGAATACTGCATTTATAAAGTACCAAAAAGAATTAAGACAGCAAGGAAATGGAGAAAAAACATTATGTACACACCATAACATTCCATCTGTGTTGTTCATTTTCATTCTTCCTTAACTGTTGTATTCGGATTGCCATTACTTTAGCTCATGGCCACCAAAAAACTCTTGAGCTCCTCCATACTTACAATGTACCACCCCTGAACATATCTCAGATCTTGTTTGCTGCTTGACAAAGTAGGAAGTACTACTATAAAATTCCTAACAGAAGCAGCCATCTCTGGAGCTCAACATGAAGGACAGTGACATCCTTATAAACTCTCATTCTAATAGAAATCAATTGTGAAAAATCTTGGGGGTTGGTGGGTGGGGACTTGAGGAAGAATAAAAATGGACAACACAGATGGAAAATCATGGTGAGTATACAACTTTTTTATCTGATTATGTCAATTTTCATTCTATCCTCAACTGTTAGGACAGAGTCCCCAGCTAACTAAAACCTCAGGTGGACTCTAAGAAAGGATGTTCCTGAGTACAACTGAGCCAAAGACTGCTTGTCCCCTACAGACCAGATCCAGTTTGTAATGAGTAATAAAGGTATGAGGACTGGTCAAGTTGCAGCTGCACTTAAGTCATCCATGGAAGCCCTAGACAGAAACACTGAAGAAGTTGCCATGGATCTACTTAAATGGGCTCTTAAAAGTTTTGGTAAGGATAGACCCAATTTGTTGTAGATAAACGATATGCAATCTGTCAGCCATATGGATAAAGTTACATTTGGAACAGATTTTCCCAGTTTAGAATCTGCAAACTACATAAATAATTGATCTGTCTTCCTTATTTCCTTTGTTCTTCACAAGTAAAAATGGAATTGTCTGTGGACATTTGGTAAATGCAACAAATTCACCTTTGATTGTAAATTTAGGAAAGAAGACTGGCAGGCTAATGGGGTCGTTAGTATTGCATTCTGACACCACCTTAGGAAGGAAAGGATGGTTGATATGCAAGGATAATCTAGCTTTATGAAAAAATCAAGTAGGGAGGTTTAGAGGACAACACCTGAAGTTCTGAAAGTCTTCTAACAGAAGTAATGGCCACTATAAAAAGAATTTTCCAGGTCAGAAATTTAAGATCACATTTTGCTGCTGGTTAAAAGGGGGAATGAATTAAGGCCTGCAGTACCAGATTTAAATCCCATGGTGGAGTAGGGTCTTTATAGGGAGGTCTTAGCAGGAGAATGCCTCACAAAACAAGCCTTATAAAGCTTAGATAAAGCCAATGAAGAATTTAAAAACCCAATATGAAAGTTGAAAATTGCAACCAACTAAACTTTAATTATTGAGGAGCTAGCTCCTTCATTAAAAATCATGGTCAAAAACTCTAGAACATTGTGTTGGGGCTGAGAAGGGGACAACACATTTCTGATGCAACTAAAATACAAATCTTTTCCATTTACTCCTGTAAAGTTTTCTTGTGGGAGCTTTATAAGATAAAAGTATATGACAGACACGGGGAAGAGAACATCAGTTGTCTTGCTATTAATGGAACTGGAGAAAAGTACAGTTTTGTACCCAACATAAATGTAGATGTTAGAGTGTTCACCCTGCTGCAGTCATCACACTTGGGTTATCCTGCCGTCAGGTGGTCCTGCAGTCGGCCTGAGTTCCAAAGTCTTGGTCCGGTGTCGGTTGCTGTTGCTTCTTCCCTGACGTCAGTGCGCCAGGGGTATATAAGAGGCATCAGACACCACTTTCTTCAGTTTTTCTTGCCCCAGATGTCAGGTGCCCCCAATAGGTAGCCAATATATATATATATATATATATATATATATATATATATATATATATATATATATATATATATATAAAAGAGTACATATAAAAATAAAACAATACCTTCAGGCACAAGCAAATACACCACAGAGGTTGTATAGGATAGAACGGTATAGATAAGTCCAGCTAGTTCAGAGGGGATGGAGGGAGGGTAACCTGGACTGCAGCAGGGTGAACACTCGAATATCTACATTTATGGTAGGTACAAAACTGTACTATGTTCATCGCGTTACCCTGCTGCAGTCATCACACTTGGGTTGAATCCCAAAGCTAAGGATGGGTGGTGGAGTTAAACAGGGTTAGAAGAAGCTAGTAGGCCCTGCAAAACTGCAGTGGCAAAACCAGCTCTAGTCTTAGAATATAGAGGTAAATGATAGTGTTTGGTGAAGATGTGCACTGAACTCCAAGTTGCAGCTTCCAGAATATCCTTGGTTGGCACCCCCCTGAGAAAGGCTGCTGATGTAGCTGTAGCCCTGGTGGAGTGGGACCTAATGTTAGCAGGTACCGGTTTCCCATGATGCATGAAAGAAATGTATGCAATGTCCTATCCATTTTGAAATGGTCTGTTTTGAGATAGCCTTTCCTTGTGATCCTGCAGCATAGGCTACAAAGAGCTGGTCAGATTTTCTGAAAGCCTTAGTTTTATCCAAGTAGTAATGTAATTGCCTGTGAATGTCCAAAGAGTGCAGGAGTCTCTTTTGTTCTGGGGATTTGGGAAAAAAGTGGGCAAATGAATGGTTTGCTTTAGGGCCACACTGGATACCACCTTTGGCATAAAGGAGGGGTTAGTTCGTAGAGAGACTCTGTCTTGATGAAAAATGAGGAAAGACTCCACTGCCATTAGTGCCTGTAGCTCTGAGACTCTTCTAGCTAATGTTATTGCTAGTAGCAGGGTAGTTTTCCATGAAAGAAATTTTAAATCAGCTGAAAAAGCTGGTTCAAAGGGCGGCAGTGTAAGCTTTTCCAGAACAAAGTTGAGATCCCAAGTAGGTGTTGGTGCTCTCCTGGGCGGTCTTATGTTCTTAGCCCCTCTGAGGTACTGTCTTAGGAGTGGATGTGAAAATAAAGGAGGATCCGTGTTGTAATGAGCTGAAATTGCTGAGGCGTGGATCTTAATAGATGAAAAGGAAAGTCCTTTGTGCAACATCTCAGTTAAATATTGTAGAATCTGATGAATGTTTGGATCAAGGGGATTTTGGCCTTTAGCCTGGTTCCAGGCACAAAATCTTTTGCATTTGTCTGAATAGGTTTTCCTGGTGCTGGGCCTCCTGGCCTCCAGAATGACATCCATAACAGCTTTGGATAGAGGTGCTGGCTGGTTGTTTAGGTAATTTGCCATGCAGCCAGGTTTAAAGTCTTGAGCTGGCTGTATAGAATCTGATTGTCTCGATGGGTGAGCAGGTGAGGAATTTGTGGTAAAATCCATGGTGGGCCGTGGGCCATGTTCCTTAGAATTGGATACCAGTGCTGGCGTGGCCCGTCTGGTGCAATGAGTATCATTTGTGGCCCCTCTAATCTTTCAGCAGTACCTTTGCTAGAAGAGGCAGTGGAGGAAAGGCATACACTGTTAATGTTTTCCAACTGAATGAGAGGGTGTCCACTTTCCGAGCTTGTGGATGGAATGTCCTTGTGCAAAATTTTTGAAGTTGGTAGTTTTGGGGGTTGGCAAACAGATCTATGTCTGGGCGTCCCCATTTTTGAGTTATCATTGCAAATACCTGTGGATCTAGTTTCCACTCGTGGGGATCCATGATGTTTCTGCTTAGGTAGTCTGCCAATGTGTTTTTCTTTCCTAGCAGGAATTGTGCTTGTAATTGAACTTGGTAAGACAGTGCTGTGTTCCACAAGGTCATTGCTTGCCTGCATAGAGGGTAGGAATGTGTGCCCCCCTTGCTTGTTTATGTACCACATTACTGTGGTATTATCCGTCTTTATTATTAGTTGTCCTGGGTGTAAGAGGTCCTTGAAAGCTGTTAGGGCATTCTGTACTGCTAGCATTTCTTTTTGATTGATATGCAGATGCCTTTGATCTGTAGTCCATTTGCCCTGAATGCACTGTCCTGCCATGTGTACTCCCCAGGCATAGTCCGATGCATCTGTTGTCATAGTTTGCCTGGCTGTGGGTAAGGTGAAAGGCTGACCCTTGTTGAGGTGACATGCCTGTGCCCACCATAGAAACTCCTGTTGAAGGCAGGGAATGAGTGGTATCATTGTTTCCAAGCTGTGGCTGTGCTGGGCCCATATGCTTTTCAGGTACCATTGTAATTTCCTCATATGCAGTTTTGCAAATGGTATTAGTAGTATGCAAGATGCCATGAATCCCAAGGCCTACAGAATTTTTCTTGCAGGGAGTTGGGTCTTTGTTGCCATTATTTTAAAGCACTGAGTCAGTTGTTGTTGCTTGTCTGGCGTGAGATAAGCCATCTGGGCCATTGTATTCAAGCTGGCACCCAGGAATATTATGTTTTGTGAGGGCACTAGTTTTGATTTCTTTTTGTTTACTGTGTACCCTAGGCAACTTAGAAGGTGTTTGACAAATGCCAGATGCTTTAAAAGAATGTCCTTGCTTTCTGCTTGAATAAGGCAGCCGTCCAGGTATGGGTATATTTGAATTCCTCTTTGTCTGCAGTATGCAATTACTGGTGCCAGGCATTTTGTGAAGACCCTGGGCGCAGTAGATAAGCCAAAGGGCAGTGCAGAGAATTCATAATGGGTTGAACCTGCAATGAAGCGGATGTATCTTCTGCAGTTTTGTCTGATAGGGACATGCAGGTATGCCTCCTTGAGGTCTAACGTTACTAGCCAAACATTCTTGCCCAGCATGGGAAAAAGCTGCTGTAGTGTTAGCATCTTGAATTTTGGTACTTGTAGATAGGTGTTCAGAATTGAAAGATCCAGAATGGGTCTCCATGCTTTGTCTTTTCTTGGGACTAGAAAGAGTCTTGAGTAAAATCCTTGCCCTTGCTCCTGTGTAGGTACCTGTTGAATGGCTCTCATGCCCATGGCAGCTGTAATTTGTTTTTGTGCCTCTGCCCACTGATTTGGTGGCAGGTTTGGCATTCCTTTTATCCTTGGCAAGGTATGAAAGTGGAATCGGTATCCTTGTGAGACCATGTTTAGGACCCATTTGTCTTTTGTGATGATGTGCCAGTTGTCTGCAAAAAGTGCTATTTTTCCTCCCAAGGGAGCTGCAAAGAGAGATTTGCTTGGTAGTTTGAGGATTGAGTCATTGTGTTTGTCTTCTGCTAGCTTGGGGCCTGTCTTCACCTCCTTTCTGGGTAGCAGTACCCCATTGACGAGGTTTGTAAGGGCCTTGTGACTGAACTCTGCCCCTTGGGCGTCTGTATTTGCCCCTCTGTGATCTGTCAGAAGCTGGAAAGGACCAGTTTTTTGTTGGCCAATTTCTGCTGAAACAAGGGGGTTGTACCTGTAAAAAAATCCTTGACCGTCTGCATAGACTTTGCCTTATCATTCATTTTCTTTAAAACCTCTTCTGCTTTGACACCAAATACATCCTGCTGTAAAGGTGCATCCAATAATTTTGCTTTAACATGATCAGGTAGGGTTTGTTCTTTTAACCAAGCATGTCTATGTATGACAGAAC
The DNA here is from genome assembly GCF_019279795.1 of Protopterus annectens. Lineage (NCBI taxonomy): Eukaryota > Metazoa > Chordata > Ceratodontiformes > Protopteridae > Protopterus > Protopterus annectens. The sequence goes on along the minus strand of NC_056731.1, from coordinate 911,072,945 downwards.
CAGTAACAGCTGCTCTACAGGAAGCTTCCAATTAATCAAATCCACATTGTAAAGTATGTTTGCCCACCTGTTCAGCTGCATGCAACAGATCCTGCATTTCCTTGAATTCAGACTGTTCAGAATGTGTGCTCATTTTTTGTTTTAATTGAGACATTAGGAATTGCTGATATTTCAGCATGTGAAACTGACAATTTAATGCTCTCATAGCCAGAGTAGCTGAGGTGTATATCTTCTTTCCCCATCTATCTAGGGCTCTGGAATCCCTTTCAGAAGGCACAGGATTTTTAGCCAGAGAAGCTTTAGCCCCTTTGGGACCCTGGGAAAGTGTTTCTGGGTCAGCCACAGGGCTTTTATAAAGGAATTTGTGCAAGTCAGGTACTCTGTAGTACCTGTCTGATTTGGCTGGAGCAGGAGGTAGAGAGTCTGGATTTAGACTAGACTCCAAGTAAACATCATCCACAATGTCTAAAACTGGAGGGATAGCAAGTGGTCTGTGCTGGGGTAGTAAAAGGAACTCTCGGAGCCTTCTAGAATCAGAGTAGTCCTGGCCTTCCTAGTGGAAATGTTCCCTCATGGTATGTAAAGTTTCCCCAAAGGAGTAGTCTTCAGGGGGAGATGCTGAGGGAATAGAGTCTTCAGCATCAGAGTCTTCATAAGGGGGAAAAGTGTAATCCTGTTCCTCAGAAGAATCTGAGGAAATTGAAACCTGGTCAGAGGAAGCATAATCCTCCTCTTGTCTTGGTCTTTTATCTGGAGGGGGATGGGAACCCCTGATTAGGGTAATCAAATCTTCAGCCAGCTTAAGCATCTGTTTCTTAGGCATGGGGCCTTGAACTGTAGACTGATGTACAGCCTTTTTTGGTTTTAATGGAGTTTTAAGCTTAGCATAAGATTTAATGGTGAGTGTAGTCGGTCTGAAGACACCTTCTGCAACCAAAGGTGTGTCTACTGCACCGGGATCTCCTTCTGCTCCGGTGTCGGAAGGGCCTAATGAAGACAGCTGCGACGGCCTAGTACACTCCGCTTGAGAATCCGCAGCTGTCTGGGGTTCCAATTCTGCGGTCATCAGGGGCTGCATAGGCGCCTCACTGAAAACCGGAGAACTGGCGACAGGCCCAGCAGAGGCCTCGGAGTCTGGCTTGTTCCTAGGCTGCTTGTCCTTATCCTTGCATTTTTTATGCATGCCGGTTGTCGGCTGCTCCGACGGCATGATATAATTAAATTTCCTAACAAAGTAATGTTGTGCGAAGTCAAAACGGCATTTGATAGTTCGTTTATTAAACCTAGCACAAAACCGACAAAGTACAGTTTTGTACCTACCATAAATGTAGATGTCCGAACTGGATAGCATCTGCAGTCATAACAAATGGGTTGTCCTGTCGTCAGGCAGCCCTTCGGTCGGCCGGATTCCAAAGTCTGGGTCCGGCTTCGGCTGATGTCGCACTTCACCCGACGTCATCTCTGCTGGTCTTCGGGTATAAAGGCATCAGCCGACGCCATTTTCCTCAGTGTTTCTTGCCCCAGATCTTGTCTTCGTCTGAGGAAGGAGGGATACGAAGCCTTCTGAAAGTGCTTGTTTTAAATAAAAGTTCTTACGCTGATTTTACAACAGTTCCGTTGCCCTATCCTATTTGGTATCTGGATTTTTATATTGCTTGGATCGCAACATTGCAGGATTTTACTTTGGTGGTGTGCTCCTTTGCTTTTTCGTTTTCACCGGTTCGTGTGCTTTTTTACATTCATTTCTTGCCCCAGATGCCAGTTGTCCTCTTGGAAGGCTAAATTTTGGATAAATGCCAATGTTTCCAAAAAAGTAGAAGGCAAACACAAAAAATAAGCATGTATGTACATATATACAAACAAATACACCATAAGAGACTCCCCCCCCAGCTAGCTATTAGGAGGGTAAATACCCTAGGAGTACCACAGAGGGGAAGGAGGGTGGGTAATCCTGACTGCAGATGCTATCCAGTTCGGACATCTACATTTATGGTAGGTACAAAACTGTACTATGTCCTTCATGGATGCATCTGCAGTCATAACAAATGGGTAGAGTACCATAGCCAAACTAGGGGTGGAGGAAGAAAAATTATGGTGTAGTTAGGATCCCTTGCAGTACAGCAGTGGCAAACCCTGCTCGGGATCTAGAGTATAGAGGTAAATTATAATGCTTGGCAAATGTATGCACGGAGGTCCAAGTAGCCGCCTCAATAATGTCCTTGGTTGCCACTCCTCGTAAGAAAGCTGTGGTAGTGGCTGTAGCCCTTGTAGAATGAGGTCTTATGTTCTGTGGAATTGGTTTTCCATGGTAGGAGTAACAGAATCTTATGCAATTTCCTATCCATTTGGAGATTGTCTGTTTGGAAATTGCTTTTCCTTCCCTTCCTGTTGCATAGGCTACTAAAAGCTGGTCAGTTTTTCTGTTACTTTTGGTTCTGTCCAGGTAGTAGCGTAACTGCCTATGTACATCCAAGGTATGCAGCAGTCTTTACCCTGTTCTGTGGATTGGGAAAGAAGGTAGGTAGGTGGATTGCCTGGTTTAAAGACACTCTGGATACCACCTTAGGCATAAATGTAGGATTAGTTCTCATGGACACTCTATCTTGATGGAAGATTAGGAAGGGTTGCACTGCCATTAAGGCCTGTAGTTCGAAACCCTCCTTGCTGAGGTAATTGCCAGTAGGAAAGCAGTTTTCCATGACAGGTGTTGCAGATCTGCTGTTGCTGCTGGTTCAAACAGAGGGAGTGTCAACTTTTCTAGCACAAAGTTCAAGTCCCATGCTGGTAATGGTGGTTTCCTAGGAGGTTTTACATTCTTGATCCCTCTGAGGAACTGCCTGAGTAGAGGATGAAAAGACAGGTGGATCAAGCTGTATTCTGCTGAAATAGCTGATGCATGTATCTTGATGGAGGAATAGGACAGGCCTGTATGTAGAAGCTCTGCCAAGTACTCCAGAATGTTAGCAATATCTATGTTCGACACATCTTTTCCTCTTTCAGTACTCCAAATGACAAACCTTTTCCATTTTCCTGCATAGTTCCTTCTTGTTGAAGGTCTGCGGGCTTCAAGGATAATGTCTTTAACCCTTTGGGAAAGGTCTGGGTTAGTTTCTGCTATGTGATGTTCCAGGCAGTCAGTTGCAAGGTTTTTAGGTTTGGATGCATGATGTTGTAGTTGTTCTGAGTTAACATCAAAGGCATCAGGGGTATTGACCACATTCTCTCCCGAGTCATGCTCCTCAGCAATGGGTACCAGTGTTGTCTTGGCCAATTCGGAGCTATCAGGATTATCCTTGAACGTTCCTCTTTGATTTTCAGTAGTACCTTGTGCATCAAGGGAAGAGGTGGAAATGCATATGCCGTCAGGCCTTCCCAGCTGAAGGATAGATAGTCCACCTTCCATGCAAGTGGGTGGAATGTCCTTGTGCAGAATTTTTTGAGCTGGTGATTGAGTGGGGATGCGAATAGATCTATTTGTGGCATTCCCCATTTCTTTGTGATGGCCTTGAAGATGTCCGGGTGTAGCATCCATTCGTGAGCATCCGAGGTGGTTCTGCTTAACATGTCTGCTAGGGTGTTCTCTTTTCCCGGCACAAATATTGCCTGTAACTGGATGTTGTAGCTGAGAGCCAGATTCCAAAGGTCCAAAGTCATTCTGCATAGCGGGTATGAATGAGTGTCTCCCTGTTTGTTGATGTACCACATGACTGTGGTGTTGTCTGTCCTTATCATCAAATGGCCTTCTTTGAGTAATGGTCTGAATTTTTGGATTGCCAGTTTTACTGCCAGAATTTCTTTTTGGTTTATGTGCAGGTGCAGCTGGTCTTGAGTCCACAATCCTTGTATGCATTTGTCCAGCATGTGCGCCCCCCCATCCTATGTCTGAGGCGTCCGTTGTGATGGTTTGGCTTGCTCGAAAGTTGTGGAAGGGTAAGCCTGGGTTTGACTGGCATGCTTGAGCCCACCATAGGAACTCCTGTTTTAGGCATGGGATTAGTGGGATTTCTGTTTCTAAGCTGTGCCTGTGCTGAGACCATAAATTCTTTAGGTACCACTGTAGCTTTCTCATATGCAGTCTGGCATGTGGGACCAGGATTATGCATGATGCCATGAAGCCCAAGGCCTGCAGAACTTTTCTTGCTGTTAGTTTGTTCTGTTTTGTTAATGCCAAGAAGTAAAGAGGGAGTTCTTATTGTTTTTCTGCAGTTAGGAATGCCATTTGTTTTACTGTGTCCAATTCGCCAAGAATGTTCTTGTTTGGGATGGTATCAGCCTTGACTTTTGTAAATTGACTGTGTATCCCAGGGCTTGTAGCAAGTAAATGACCCTTTGTAAATCTGTTGTCAGCTTGCTTTTGTTGTCCGCTTGTAACAGGCAGTCGTCCAGGTATGGATAAATTTGGATTCCCTGTAGTCTGCAGTGAGCGATTACTGATGCCAGGCATTTTGTGAATACTCTGGGCGCAGTAGATAAGCCAAAGGGCAATGATGAGAATTGATAATGCTCTGATCCTGCAAGAAATCTGAGGTATCTTCTGCAATTTGGTCGAATGGGGACGTGCAGGTATGCCTCCTTGAGATCTAGAGTTACCAGCCAACACTCCTTGCCCAGCATGGGAAGAAGTTGCTGTAGGGTCAGCATTTTGAATTTTGGGACAATGATGTATGTGTTTAAGACGGACAGGTCGAGAATAGGTCTCCAACTTTTCTCTTTTCTTGGTACTAGGAAGAGTCTGGAGTAGAATCCTTTGCCCTGTTCTGTTATTGGTACTCTTTCCACAGCTCTCATCTTTGTTAATTTCGCTATCTGTTGTAGAGCTTCTATTTTTTGATTTGGAGGTAGATTTGGCATTCCTCTTTTTACTGGTAAGGTGTGGAAGTGGAACCGGTAGCCTTGGTCTATGCTTTGCAAAATCCACTTGTCTTTTGTGATATAGTGCCAATTTTTCGAAAATAAGGCTAACTTTCCGCCTAAAGGTGCTGCTATTTGCTCCCTGGTAGGCGGTGTCAGAGCCAAGTCACTGTGATTGTCCTGTTGCAGTGGCAGTGGTTGTGTCTGTGCCTCGGTTATTGCCTTGCCACTGTCGTCCTCTGTAGGCACCTCCTCTGGATTGATTTCTGCCTCTAGAGCGTCTATTCCTGCCCCTTTGGGATTTTGTGGAGTCTGGAAAGGACCAATTTTTGGCAGGCCAGTTCCTGCTAAACCTTGGGGGCTGAACCTGTAAGAAATCTTTAACTGTTTGTACAGATTTTGCCTTTTCTTCCATTTTCTTCATTACTTGCTGGGCAGGTGTACCAAATAGACTGGCCTTATCCATAGGAGCATCTAACAGCTTTGCTTTAACATGATCCGGTAAGACCTGTTCTTTCAACCATGCATGCCTTCTTATCACTGTGCCAGTCATGGCTGATCTAAATGAAGCCTCCAGTGCATCATAGCCACATTTTAAGGAATGGTTGCTAACCTGTTGGATGTTATTCACCATTTCTAATACATATTTCTTATCTAAGGATTCATCAGAGGACAGTTTTTTAGTTAACTGATCAAGCATAAACTCTTGGTATTGGATCATATGAAACTGACAGTTTAAAGCTCTAGCAGAGAGAGTAGCAGATGTGTAAACTTTTTCCCCCATCTCTCTAAGGACCTGGAATCCCTTTCAGAAGGAATAGGGTTTTTTGCTGTGGTCGAGGCTACTGCCTTAGGCCCCTGGGATATAGTTTCGGGATCTGCAAGTGGGGCCTTGTATAGGTGGTGATGAGTGTCAGGCACCCTGTAAAATCTATCTGGTTTGGCAGGGGCTGGAGGTAAAGAATCAGGAGCAGTGCAAACATCATTAAATGCATCATCCACAACAGGCAGTACAGGAGGTATAGCTAAGGGCCTATGTTGTGGTAAGTGCAGTAAAGTCCTAAGCCTTTTTCTTGAATCTGAGAAATCTTGTCCCTGCCATTGGAATTGTTCTCTCATGGCATGTAAGGTTTCCCCAAAGGAAAATTCCTCTGGTGGAGAGGCAGCTGGAATGGATTCTTCAGCATCGGAATCTTCATAAGGAGAAAAAGGAGCCTCTGGCTGGTCTGTAATGTCTGAGTCATCCGCAGAATCATCAGAGGACACTGGCGCGGGGGGGGGGCTCTGCTCTAGGTCTCTTTTCTGGGGGCTGAGAGGCCCTGTCTGGGTGAGATTGGGATCCCCTAATTAAGGATATTAAATCTTCTGCCAGAGTAAGCATTTGTGAACTTGAAGTGGGCCTGTGTGAGGGGGCTTAACAGGCACTGATTTAGCAGATTTGGCTGCTTTAGCCCTGGCAAAGGCCTTAATAGACATGGCTGCAGGAGGCCTAGCAGCACCACGTGCTGGGGTAGAGACATCCAAAGGGATGGTGTCTGATAAATCACTAGGAACCACAGTTGTAGGCAAAATTTCTGAGGCCGATTCAACTAAGGTAGCAGGAGCCTCAGTAGTAGTCATGGATTCGCTGAAGATTGACGTTTGCTCGGTTTCGGCGAAACCGAGACACTCGCGCTTGCTTAACCGTGGTTTCGACGAAACCGCGGACCGCGAGTGTCGGTCTTTTCTTTGCGTTTTAACAATTTGGGTAGTCGGAGGATCCGACGGCATAATGTACGCAAAATCTGAGCCGAAAAACTGTTCAGCAAACTCCGACCGACGCCTAAGCGTTCGTCGGTTGAAGGAAGCACAGGCCGAACAGGCTGCTACGTCGTGGTCTGGGCCTAAGCAAGGCAGACAGTAAGAGTGGAAATCTTTATGAGGTATTTGTTACCCACAAGTTAAACAGTTATTGACTTTCTGACATCGGCTGAGGCAAGAAAGAGTCCCCAATGGGGTACTTAGCTTTTTAGAAGTCTTCGAAGTAGTATTCGGTAGTAGTAATCTCTGGATCTGACCGACCGGCACTTGCGAACAAGCTTCTGCTTCGGGCGCCACGCGGCAAGAAAGACTTAGGAAAATGGCGTCAGCTGATGCCTTTATACCCGAAGACCAGCAGAGATGACGTCGGGTGAAGTGCGACATCAGCGGCCAGACCCAGACTTTGGAATCCGGCCGACCGAAGGGCTGCCTGACGACAGGACAACCCATTTGTTATGACTGCAGATGCATCCATGAAGGACATCCTGTGAAGTCGTGATCTGGGCCTAGGCAAGGAATATAATAAGAATGGAAGTCCTTATGAGGTATTTGCTTCCCACAAGAAATGCAATTGTTAACTTTTTCTGACATCGGACTGAGGCAAGAAAAGGTTCCGCAATGGGGTACTTAACTTTATTGAAGACTTCGGACTGAAATTCGATTCGAAAATCTCAGGTGTCGGCCAACCGGCACTTGCAAACTGCTTCTGCTTCGGGCACCGCACAGCAAGAAAGACTGAAGAAAATGGCATCGGATGCCTCTTATATCCCCCTGGCGCACTGACGTCAGGGAAGAAGTGACAGCAACCGACGCCGGACCAAGACTTTGGAACTCAGGCCGACTGCGGGACCGCCTGATGGCAGGATAATCCAAGTGTGATGACTGCAGCAGGGTAACACGATGAACATCCCCGCTATTGGCTTGAGGTTTGAAATATCAGGATGAATCATGCCTATCAGGTGAGACAGGAAGTTTAGAATTGGATCCAATATCCAAGGTGGGTAAAGGAGATCAGGCCAATGGAAGGGGAACCAAATCTCTCTAGGCCACTAAGTTGCAATGTGGATGACTTTGCTCTTTAACCGGGCAGCTTTCTGCAGAAATTTTGGAATTAGAGGAGTTGGTGATTAAGGATGGAGGAGACCAGTGGGACAATTGTGGAGTACAGCATCCTTTGGTGATTGCCCTGATGGGGGGATAAGGGTAAAGAAGCTGCTGCACTTCTTGTTTAGGGGAGAAGCAAAAAGATTACAGTAAGGCTGGCCCCACTGACAGAAAATCATTTCTGTCACTTTCATGTTGAGACCACTTGTGAGGAAGTAGAATGGACCTGCTCAATTTGTCTGCTATCACACTGGGCTTTCCCAGAATGTGCACTGCTATCAGAAAGTGGTCAGAAGATACTGCCCACTGCCACACTCTGGGGGCTTCTTGACACAAGGGGTAAGACCTGGTCCCCCCTTGTTTGTTTATATACCAGTCTACTGACATGCCTGTATCAGAACTGTCCAGAAAGGGAGAGAGTCTTGAAAGGCCTGCAACACTAACAGCACAGCTCTCACTTCCTGGACATTGATATGTTTTATTGGCCTCTTCGGGGGACCACCTGTCTTGAACGGTCTTCCACAAGAAGTGATCCTCCACCCAGTCTGAGAAGCGTCCATGGTCATTACACCTTTGGGCTGAAGGAAAATGAAAGGGTAGCCTTGTAGATCTTGATCGGATTGAATCCACCAAAGGTATTCTTTTGCATGCCTGAGTGATTCTTACTTGGGGTGACGTGTGGATAAAGAATACACCACTGTGCTAACATCCATTGAAGAACTCTCATATGAAATCTTGCTAGAGAAACTAAAATTTATGGCCATTGACACTGACCCCAAAGCTTGAATAATCAAACAGGCTGAAACTGTGGTACTGTGAATTATTTTTCTGACCTGGAATTTGACAGTCTGCACTCTTGAGAGAGAAAGAGAAACTGTCAATGAGACCCTGTCGATAACCATGCCTACAAATTCCAATGTTTGAGATGACTGTAACTGAGACTTGTAATTTATGGTTATCCCTAGAAGGGAGCAAGTGTGGAGTACCAGATCTCTTGCTCTTAGTAGATGCCTGGTTGGAGCGGTAATGAGCTAGTCGTCCAAGTATGGAAGCACTCAGAATCCCT
>NC_056731.1:910979124-911056624 GCF_019279795.1 Protopterus annectens | reverse complement strand
CGTGGAGAGTCGGAAGTTTTTGTTTTGCTTCACTTTTGGTGTTTACTGTACTGCCACCTATGTGATAATTCACGGGTACATGTTTTTTTTCCCAAAGGGGATAGCTATACATTTCTTGGCATTGAGCTTTAGCCCATGACTATGGCACCAAGCATCTGTGTCTGTAAGACCCCTTTGTAGAGTATCCACATCATTTGGGGATTCAATAATGGCTCCCAGTTTGCAGTCATCTGCGAACTTTGTTAGCCAGAGTCCCTTAGTGTTGGCCTGTACTTCAGAGAAGTAGATGCCAAACAAGAGAGGTCCCAGGACTGAACTCTGAGGTACTCCACTTGTTACTTGTCTGGAGATGGATTTGGAGTCCGCTACTTTTACAGTGTGGGTTCTGTCAGTAAGCCAGTTGGCAACCCATCGAGTGATGTAGGGATTAATGCCCAGCTTAATAAGTTTATCTAGGATTTCAGAGTGGGGGATGGTGTCAAAGGCCTTGGCGAGGTCCAGATAGGCTGTGTGGACTGCCTTACCCTCGTCCATGGCTCTGGAGACGTACCTTTAGCTGCACTTTTTTTTTCCCAAAAATACAGTATTTAAATTGATTTTAACTGTGTTGCAGAAATATTAACTGAACTGGAAGTTAGTCAGTGTTTGCTGAATTTTGTTATTTGCTAGTAATTACAGGTGTGGGGGTAGCCACATTCTTTGATTTCCTGTCCTTGCCTATTTAAGTGGTACAGTGTGAAATATTTTCTGCTTAAAAACCTCAGCTTTGGCCGGCTAAGAACTTGCTGTATTCAACTGGACGTATAAGAGAATTTGAGTACCTTTATCTGCACTTTTGCTTTCAAAAAAATACAGTATTTAAATTGATTTTAACTGTGTTGCAGGAATATTAACTGAATTGGAAGTTTTGACTCTGCTCTTCAGTTAACCTGTTTTTGTTTTGGTGTTAATCTTAGTGGCCTTGAAACTGCCCGCCCCTCTTGTAAATTTGTGTTTGGATACTCCTTCTGGGCCCATCTCATTTGCTCACTCAACTGAGTGCAGTGAGATCATATTCTGATTTCAGGCACTCCTACTGTGTACAAAGAGAGCATCTGGGAAACAGAAAAAAAAAATTAAGCTTGTTTCCTGCCTTTCCTGTTAAGTGGTATAGACTATTTGTAGGCTTCTGAGCCCCCAAGCCCTTCTGTGTTGGAGGGAAGCCTTCTAGCTTAGTTTTTTTTTCTTATAACTAGCCAGTTTTCTAGTTTCAGCATTCAAATCTGTTTCTTTGATCTCAGCACTTGTTCAGAAAAAAAAAACAACAACATTTTTCATCTGCTTTTACTGTACTTGTGTTTCTACCTACTTTATTTTACTTTTGCATCATCTTAAAAGTACTCAATGGTATTTATTACTGCTTGGTGTAACTCATTCTAAGCCTTCTGGTTTAAATAATTGGGCTTCGGACCAGTTGTTTTGCACTGAGAGGGTTTGTGGTCTGCACTGTAGTGGCAGAACAGGTAGCTTACATCCTTCTAGGTTGGGAACTGCTGATTGAGGGCTCAGTGTCTGTTATTCTAAAAGTGTATTAATTCTGGTTTAAGCACTTGGGCTTTCAGGCCAGTTATTTTACATTAAGAGGGTTAGTGGTCTGCACTCTTGTGGGAGGAGAGGCTGGACTCTGCCCTTCTGAGCTGGGAATTTCTGGTTAAAGGCTTATAGTGCATGCATATCTGAACTGCTTCTTACTGAAGTTGGTGCGCCTTGTTTGCTGTGGCATAGACTGGATTCGGGCCTGCTGGATCTAGCTTTGTTTGTGTAACTTGAGCACTAATCCAGGCATTCTATATAGTATTCAATTGTATTTATTACTGCTTCGTAGTAACTTGATTAAAGTGTAGCTATCATTCTAAGTCTTTTGGATTAAGCACTTGGGCTTCAGACCAGTTGTTTTACATTAGGAAGGTTTGTGGCATGCACTGTGGTGGCAGAACAGGTAGCTTTCATCCTTCTAAGTTGGGAACTGCTGATTGAGAACCCAGTGTCTTATTCTTAAAGTGTATTAGTTCTGGTTTAAGCACTTGGGCTTCAGGCCAGTTATTTTACATTAAGAAGGTTCGTGGTCTGCACTCTTGTGGGAGAAGAGGCTGGACTCTGCCCTTCCGAGCTGGGAATTTCTGGTTAAAGGTTTATAGTGCCTGAATATTTGAAATGTATCTTACTGAAATTGGTACACCTTCTTTGCTGTAGCATAGACTAGATCCAGGCCTGCTGAATCTAGCTTTGTTTATATGCTTGTTTGCTTGTTATTTCCCTGGAACGCGAATTCCACCTAATACGCGGCTTCTCAGCGCTTCTGTGGATCACTAGTGATATCTGCATTGCTTACTTATTTATTTCCTTGTTTCACTTGAAAGAAAGTTACTGTTTGTCGTTTTTGCATTTAAGTTACCTGTAACACATTGCACTTAAGTTACCTGGCACTTGCTCACTAAAGCAATTATATAAGTCAGCACTAAAAATTAAAAGCACTACACCCTCACTCCCCACTGGCCCTTGTTTTCAATTATTAAGGAATTCCCAATATTATTCTAGCATGTCCAAAGGTCAGTTGTCAATCTCCTCTCCGGTCCAGCTGGTGAATCTGGGAATCTTGAGGCAATGTTACAACTGCCTCATGTACACAGACAACCCTCTCCTTCTCCCAACAAATTCCAACACATGTGAGAGATGCAACCATATAGCCAAACTGGAGGCTAAGCTCTCTCAACTCAGTACTGGCATAACCAGTCAGGAGGAGAAGGAAACCACACTCACTACAATTCCAGTCTCACATAGACCTGCCACGACAGCAAACCAAACACATAATCACACAAAAACATACTTGGAGGCTCTAAATAAAGATCTGCCTAAGCAGCAGAGACCTCCAAAGCAGACACCCCAAAACAAAACACGTGCAACACATATCTCACAAAGCCTGTGTGCCGAACAGTCACAGCCCTTAAGACTAAACAACACACCTGATACACTTGTAATAGGTGACTATCGTCAGGCACACTGACATCCCGCTCACCAGGCTAAACAAGGAGAGGGTCACGGTGAGCAGCCTGTCGGGCGCTAGGATCCGACACATAACACAAGCACTCAGGTCATTCCAAGGCAAGTACAAATATGACTCCGTCATTGTCCATGCTGGTGTGAATGACCTGAGACGTACCTCCCTGGACTACATGAAAAGAGACATAAAGGAGCTCTCTGAGCATGTAGCCCAGGCCGGTATGACCCTGACCTTGAGGTAGCATCTTACCCTCACCAAGAATGATGCCACAATATGAAGACAAGATGATCAATTTCAACAATTGGCTTAAGTACTGGTGTCATTCAAAGGGGATCCAATGCCTGTCAGCTTGGGATGATATGCTCGACAAGCCACGATGCTTCGCTAGAGACGGCTTGCACCTGTCACCCCTGGGCTTTCGGATATTGGCAAAGGCTCTTGCTACCCCCATAGTGCCTTTTTTAGGCAAGGCTCAAAAGACAAACCCACCTCCATAGGTATCACAAGGGATAAGAAACTAAGAGTAATGCTACTCAACGCCAGAAGTCTAAACCTCAAGATGCACGCACTCGAAACTCTCCTTAGCATGGAGAACATCGATATCTGTGCAGTAACAGAAACCTGGTTCAGGGCTCCCGAGAGCACCCCAGCACTACCAGGTTATACCTCATACCATGCTTTTCGGCCCCAAAACTTGAACCGAACCACAAAAGGAGGGGGAGTATTGATATTCATCAAAGATATCCACACCTCCAGGTTGGTGGCAAAGCATGAAGCATCAGAGACCATCCATGTGCAACTAACAGTGGGTAAAACTGCCTTCCAGTTTATAGCCTGCTACAGACCACCCTCCCAAACCCAGGAACCCCACTCGGCCTTCCTGAGAACACTGGAAAATATGAAGGTCTCTCCAAACACCATTATATTGGGCGACTTCAACTACCAAAACATAGACTGGGAGCATTACTCTAGCTCCAACACCCTAGCCCAAAGGTTCCTAGAATTTATAAACTCAAATGCTATGGAACAACTTGTTACCACTCCCACAAGAGGGGAAAACATACTGGACCTGATCATCACCAACATGGGGACTCTATGCTCCAGACCAGAAGTGTATCCCTCACTGGTAAGATCAGACCATAAACTAATCTCACTGGATATTCACATCCCGACCCCACCCCCTGCCCAGAAAACCACAGTGAAAAACTTCTCTAAAGCAAATTTCACACTCCTCAAAACAGAGGTGGAATCCTTCAAAGCCCCTGGGCCTGTGGAAAATACGGCCCAGACCGCAGAATCCTTTATAAATGCATTCTATGAACACCTTCAGGAATGCATGGATCATGCAATCCCAAATAAATCCAAGACCCAATCCTCAAAAGGCAGACGTCCTGTCTGGTGGACCCCAGCCATAAACAAACTATACAATAGAAGGAGGAAGCTATTAAATGATAGAGCAAAAATCCCAAAAAGGGAAGGCATCACTGATCAGTATTAGCAAAAAACTACGGGCACTCATAAAATTGTCTAAGGCCAGCTTCGAGAGAAAAATTGCACAGGACACTAAGGAGAATCACAAGGCTTTCTTTAGTTATGTTAGGAACCTGGGTGGTAATTCCCAGATATGCTCAGAATTAGTCCAAAATGACAAAAAATACACGGAACCCACAGACATTGCCAACATCCTAGCTGACAGGTTCAGCGCAAACTTCTCCCCCCCTCCCCACCAAAAGGGCAAATATCTATCCCAGCAGAGTGCTGCCCCCCCTGACATCTCAGATGCTCAGGTAAGAGCCGCCCTCTCCAAAGCAAAAAACACAGCATCAATGGGACCAGACAGTGTCCCGGGCTGCGTCCTACATGAACTCCAAGAAGAGCTAAACCCAAACATAAAACTACTGTTCAATCTCAGCCCTACTACAGGATATGTGCCCAAAGAGTGGCGTACAGCAACAGTGGTCCCTCTCCATAAAGGTGGTGCCTCAACGGATCCTGGAAACTATCGCCCCATAAGCCCGACTAGCTTGGTCTGCAAAGCTATGGAAAGGATCATCATGGACCTCATAAATAAAGATATTGGAGACCTACAGACACTGGATCCTGCCCAGTTAGGCTTTGCTAAGGGCAGATCCTGCCTCTTAAACCTGGTTGATTTCTTTGAAACAGTCACCAAGGCCATTGACGAGGGGAAGGTGGTCCACACAGCCTACCTGGACCTCGCAAAAGCCTTCGATACAATACCCCACTCGGGCATTATAGATAAGCTCACCAGCTTAAATATAAACCCCTATGTCACTAGATGGATTGCAAACTGGCTCAAGGACAGAACCCACATGGTTAGAATTGCTGGAGCCATGTCAGACTCCAAACCAGTTACAAGTGGTGTCCCACAAGGCTCAGTCCTGGGACCTCTCTTGTTCGGTATATATTTCTCTGAGGTACAGGCCAACATGGAAGGACTGTGGCTGACCAAGTTCGCAGATGACTGCAAACTGGGCGCCATAATCGACTCTCCAGCCGACACAAGCATCCTCCAAAAGGGCCTCATAGAAACAGACAAATGGTGCCAGATCAAGCTAAATGCCAAAAAGAGGATCAAAGGGCTCAAACAGATGCCATATGCTGCCTGGTTAAAGCAACTCCAGCTCTACTCAGTGGCATACCGCCTGTTCAGAGGCGATCTGTGCCTGACGTATAAAGCCATGTCCAACCCGGAATTAATGGACATGCTGCACCTCAGAAAATCCAAATCCCATCGAGCTACGCGCTCGAGAGACTTAAACCTCAGCACTGAAATAAATAGGACATGCTGGAGGGACAGATTCATAACCCAGAGGCTCCCTTCACTCTGGAATAAAATCCCAGTCCAGGTTAGGCAGAGTCCCTCATTGACTCTCTTCAAGAGGAATCTTGATGAGTGGATGGGAGATCGTAGGTTTATCCCGGGTATCACTTCTGTGTCACTGTTAGACAGAGGCACAGTATACTAACCTCGAAAAAGGGCAAAGAAAAATAAATTTAAAATGGGTGGCGAAAGCCAAACACATTCTGGCTAGGCTTATAAATGCCCTAGGGCAGATAGCCTAGTATGAACCTATGAACCTATTCAAAGTCATCAATAAGGTTCAGGAGACAAGATCGGCCCTTCACAAACCCAAACTGGGTGGGGTCCAGTGTTTTAAGGTTACCGATGTCTTTGTTTATAAGTTCCATGATAATACGTTACATGGCCTTGCAGATCAGGCTCGTCAGACTGATGGGGCGGTAGTTCCTAGGATCCAAGGTGGATCCCCCCTTGTGGAGTGGGATAACTGTAGCTGTACGCCACTCAGTGGGCATGAAGCCTGAGGTGAGGGTATGATTAAACATGACACTTAGGTGAGGTGCCAGTTCATTTTGTAGTTCATGTAGTACACAGCCCGGGATGTCATCTGGTCTCATGGATGCTGTATTCTTAGCTTTGGAGAGTGCATTTTTTTACCTGCGTGGCCATTACCGACATTTTGCAATCTTCCAGTATTGAGATGGGCCATTTAGGGGATGAGAGGGGGGTGAAGTTGGCACTGAATCGATTTGCCAGGATATTGGCAATATCCTTGGGATCAGTATATTTACTGCCATTCTGTTGTAGCTCAGAGCAGATCTCAGCATTGCCATTTAAATTCTTGACATAGTTATAGAATGGCTTTTGGTTGTCTTGGGAATTCTGGCAATTTTATTTTCGTAACTAGCTTTGGAGGATTTTATGAGGGATATCAGCTTCTTACTGAGGCTGGTAAGGGAGCTTTTTGCATCCTGGGATTTTCCTCTTTTCTGCAACAGTTTTTTCCTTTTGTTGTAAAGTTTGTTTATGGCAGGGGACCACCAGATTGGCTTCCTCTTTTTGGAGGAGAGCATCTTGGTTCTATTTGAGATGGCGCAATTCACGCATGAGTGGATGTGCTTGTACAGTGCCTTAGTGTAGGACTCAGCAGTCGAACTTTCAGTTCCCATCTGCATGGGTGTCATGAAGTTTGTAACTTCTGACTTGAGTAGCATGAAGTTGGCCTTGGAGAAGTTTTTTAAGGAGGTTTCCTTACTCGGGGGTGGGGGTGGGATGCGGATGTTAAGGGTGATTAGCTTATGGTCTGACCTGACCAACGAGGGGGTGACCATAGGTGTGGAGCATCGATTTCCCATGTTGGTAATGACCAGGTCTAGAATACTGGATCCCCTGGTGGGACTATGGATTAGCTGATCCAGGGCATTGGAATTTATGAATTCCAAGAACCGTTGGGCAAAGGTGTTGGTGCACAAGTAGTTTTCCCAGTTAATGGCAGGGTAGCTGAAATCACCCAGTATTAGGATGTTTGGTTGTATATTAATATTTTCCAGTATGTTTAGAAGGGTGTAGTGAGAATCCTGGGGCATGGTGGGGGATCTGTAGCAAGCTACAATTTGGATTGCAGTCTTACCTAGTGTTAGTTGCACCTGGAGAATTTCAGAAGCATTGTGTTGGGCAACTAACCTGGTGGAGTGAATATATATATATATATATATATATATATATATACATATATATATATATATACACACACACACACACACACACACACACACACACACACACACACATATACAGAGAGAGAGAAAAATACCAACAATGGTACTGAGAATTACAAAAAAAGGTGTAAAATGAAGAAAAGATAGAAATGAACAATACCAACTATGGTAATAAAGAAGTACACTAGTAAAATATAAAGAATAAATCACTTATTGCAAATAGAAATATCACTCAAGAGTTCAACATGACCATGTCTAATCGTGAAGGCAGCAAACGAGATCAAAGCCTTGCGGGGGTTGATGCATTATGGGTAAGGGAGGAGCTTGATAGTTTCTTTGGTGGCCACGAGCTAAACTAATGGCAAAGTCCGATTCAAGGATTGGATCCAAACCCAATAGCTGATGACAGAATGAAAATTGACATCAGATCAAGATTTTACCAATACAGATAACTGCAAACAGTGGCACATACACAGGCAAGAGGGTGCTGGAATCTGTTAGAGAATATCAGCAAAACAACAAAGGTATTTGGAGCAAACTACAGCTATAAAGGTAATAGTGCAGGGTGAGGTCAAGCAGTACTTTGAACTGTATTTTAGAGACTGCCTTCCCTAACAGGGTGTGATAACAGGGTACAGGCAAAGAGAAAGGATAGGGGAAGTGGAAGGCCAGCTTTAATCGGAATTTAAGTTGATTCTATAACAGAAGCTGCCATTATAGGGAAAATCTGTACAGCACATAAAACAATGATGGCAACTTAAGAATGAATCAGAAGAGGTTAGAAAAGATGGGTAAGTGTTTGGAAAAAGCAATGTACAAAAACTATGGGAGGACATCTGCATGGTTCGAAAGTATGCAAGTCCAGAAGGTTTACGATTTCTGTATGGAAATATTTGCATGGGTATTTTTGCACCCCAAGAAGACTTCAGTGACTTCTTCTAAAGATCGCAGCTGCTGCAGGTGTGACCGGAAAGAGAGCTGTAGCTGGGAACATGATTCTTGGTAATGTAACAAGTTGGCAGACTTAAAAAAAAATTCCTTATGGAGTACTTTGTCAAATTACTTCAGCTGATAAAATGATTCTTTTGAGCTGAGATACAAGACCTAAATTGCGTAGACATAAGGCCTTGCTACGTTTAGCACTACTCGCTACCAAAAAGAAATTACTAGAACATGGAAATTAAAATCTAAGCCAACTGTAAATTAAGTACTGAACATTATAAAGGAAATAAAAGAATTGCAGGTGGAATCTTTAGACACAGGAAAGAACACATTATACACAGAATTTGTAGCAAAAACACATGTATAATAATGTTCAGGAGGAGGAGTGAAATTTAAGTGAAAGCAGGACTTGAGCAATTTATATAACAGTGAATAACTGTGACAAAAGAAAAATGTATAATGCATGAAGTTACAATATTAAAAATGTTTTGTTTTCCTTTCTATAACTGTTTTGCATCCATTTCACAGTGTGAAGTCAATAAAGGTTTTAAAATATTTTGACAGAAAAAGATGGGAATTATGGAAAAGGGGAGAGTGTTAAATGAATTAAATTATGCATCATGTAAACTACAGACAGAATTGTCTTCAAATTGGAATGTATTGATGATTACTATAAATCTTTTTCAGAAGAAAAGTTAGTCTTATTGAATGTAATGAGACAATATTAAGAGAGGTAAACGGATTCAATATAAAAAGAAAACACAAAAACAAGTTGATTATACAACGACCCCCCATTAATATTCCAAAATGTACACGATGATTGGTTAGCATGCATGTTGTAAATCCGTCCGGTCGCCTGGACTTTTTCCATTAGTATAAGTCTTTTTTTTTTTTTTTTTTTCTGGACAGCAACGGAGAATGGAAGAGCTCCACTGCTATTATCTCGCTATGTTAAATGAGTTTAATATAGCGAGATATCTTAAAAAAAAAAAAGCTACAGAGATCTTCCTTTCTCTGTTGCTTTTTTTTAAAGCTATCTCGCTATGTTAAACTCATTTAACACAGTGAGACAAGTTTTTAAAAGCAACTGAGATCTTCCTTTCTCCATTGCTTCCACACACACAGTTCTGATGCACTGCGTAACCATACGCATGCGCAGTACATCAGAACTGCCTCAGAATACTGGACAGCTGCGGAAGGGCAGCAAGGAAGCATTATAATAGCAATATCCCACTTCTGGGTGTGGGTAATGCTGGACTTACCCACGGTTGTCTTTGTTTGGCCAACTGGGCTTCGCCCTCGTGACCAAAAAACTGTGGGTAAATCCAGCATTACCCAGACCCAGGGGTGGGTCATTGCTTAATTAAATTGTGACATTCAGGAAGTTTTTGACGTCACTCATGAGGCCTTTTAGAAAGGATCAGAAAAACAGTTTTGAAGACAAGTTTAGCACATTTCTTAAATGAGTGTGCATAAACTACTATATTACTACCAACTGCAAATTGGTACTTTGGTAAAGTAGAAGTTATGTAATTACCATAACATTAGGTCTGCATAATCCATATCCATCAATTTCAGTGACAGGAACAGAAGCTACAGTCTACAGTCTCTAGACTCACTTTAAGACTTTCCTAGGCTCCAAAAATCCTCCCTAACTCCCATAATGCAGTTAATCTCCATTTTCTCATCAGATCAACACTGAACTTGGGAAACGAAGCAACTTCACAATACTTTCTAAATACCACTACTGTATCCTCTAGGTCTCTCTGCAGAGGAAAAGGTAATGCATGGAGAAGCTGGGTGGGTTTGCTTAAGTAGATAGAGGAGGATAATGAAGATCTAACATTACAGAAAATGCATAACTTTTATTTAGTGCATGGATTATGTTAAGCTCAAAAAACAACCAAATTGCAACCTGGTTCAACACTGCTATAGTGCGAGACCAGACTTTAACCATGCTTAAAGGGGTGCTTAACAATTGTTTAGCAACCCCTACATGCTGTTAAGGTTGGGTTTGTACTTAAAGCAGACAGCACTGATCAGTCTACAATTTACATGGCATATCATTTAATTCATTTAATGCTAACTCCTTTTCCCTAATTTCCATCTGTTCTGTCAAAATATATTTTTAAAACCTTTATTAACTTCAGACCTTCCACAATGAAATGGATACACATACAGTCATAGAAAAAACAAAACATTTAAAACATTTTCATTAACTCCATGCATTATACAGATATTTTATTTTTTTTAACACTTATTGAGCAATTTGTATAATGGAGTGAAAAGTCCTGCATTCGCTTAAAATTTCACTCCTCTTTCTGAACATTGATCTACATGTATTGTTTCAACTCCCTTTTGTGCCTGTTGTCAGCTAAACTACACTGGGCATTTTTAATTAAACAGCTTCCCTTACACAAATAAAATGAAAGGACAACCAGCCCTAACCCAATGTTTTCTAGCTTTAGAGTCAACACAATCCATCATGCTTTTTTTTTCTAAACATATTACTTTTGACTAATTTGTAGTATATGGAGAAAATAAAACTCTATGCAATGCACTACAAAGAATTATGACTGGATCATAATTACATATTGTGTTCTCCACATGGATGCCAGTATTCACCTCTCAAGCTTCATTCTCAATCTAAGTCTCCTGGCATCCATGTCTCAAACACATAAGTAGCTTACAATCAGTGACCCTATCGTAATCCCCTATTTTACATAATTCAATCAACTTCAATGAGATGACAGAGATCCCAGCCTAAACCTCTTAAATGAAATCGAGACAGAGTTCCCCTGATACGATTCCCCAAAGGTAGGCCTGGACCTAAAAATCACATCCAGCTTGTAGTGTCTTGCAAAATATATAATGAATCCCATACTGCAGAAGCACATCATTAACTGGGGCATTCCAGAAAAAGGCTACAAAAGTAGCCGTTGTTCTGAGTGTTAGGTTTTATGAGGCAGATGTCTGCTGTACTTCATGAAACAAAAACTAACAATCCGATAGCCTCCTGAATACACTGACCTTGGAAACCTGCTGGCCTACTTTGCTTTGAGCACAGGAAATGAAAAGTTGCTCATCCCATCTAATACTTTGTTCTGGTTAAATAAAAATGTAACTGATACTGTCAACTTGCTATTTTACCCTGATTGCTTTGAGCTCTCTGATGCTATTTTATTTAAAATGTTTTAGGTAAACAATTTACTGATCTAAAATAGAGAAGAATTTTGAGGCACAAAGTTCATTTAACTATTGCTATTTTATATGGGAAAGAAATCTCATATTACTCCATCTATATACATATGTGTGTGTCAGTTTGAATAGGTAACTATCATGTACCTAAATCTGACTATTTGAGGGTGAGTCACAAATTTATGATACTACTGAATATGTACAGGGATATTTTATATGCAAATACTCTAAACTGGAAATATCTATAAAGCTATAATTTATTGTAAGTGGAAATGGGAATGACTCGTCTATATTGAGTTTATAGCCTATGTATGTAGAAAAATATTTGATTACATTTATTACTTTTGGTAAGTCTGTGTATACACTTAAGTCATCTGCAAAATCAGTACATGGAATCTTAAATCCTTGGCATGATGGGATATTGTAATATGAATTCTGTACCAAGTCCAATAAGACTATTAAATATGTGGAGTAGTCAAGGATGTTTGCTGTTACTCTATTTTTGTCAATAGGCTTAAGAGTTAATAATTGGGTTGATATATTATTGTACAGCTGTTTTATAATGTTACTGAATTGATTTGGAAATCCCATCTTACCCATGACGATGAATAAAAAAATTAAGTCATGTACTCACCATAACTATACATCTGTGCTGTCCATTTTCACTCTTCCTCAACTGATGGGTCTCAGATCCAACCTTGGATCTGACTCGGCTGTGTTTACTAGACTCTCGGATCCAACTCTCGAGCTCATCCCTTTATCCATAATGCCCCAGCAACCTGGCAATACCTCAGAACAAGTTTGCTGCCCGATAACCAACAGAAATAACTAACTTTAGGCTAAGACAAAAGGAAGGCTAGTAGAAAAGACTGACACAAACCTATAACAAAAGTTCTACAACAACCATTAAATCACTCCAGGAGTTAAAGGGAAGGGGAAAGGAGGGTGGAAAGTTGAGGAAAATGAAAATGGACAACACAAATGCATAGTTACGGTGAGTACACAGCTTTAATATCTGATTATGTCCTTTTCATTCATTCCTCAACTGATGGGCCTGAGTTCCCCAGCTATGTGACCTTGGGTGGCCCTCATGGAAGGACATTTCAGAGTACTGCAGAACCAAAAGCGGCTCAGCTTCTGGAAGTTAAATCCAATTTATACTGAGCAATAAAAGTATTAGCATTAGACCAAGCAGCTATGGCACAAATGTCATCAATACAAGTTCTAGACCAGAATGAAGATGATGTACACATGGCTCTGTTGGAGTGTGCTTTAGTGGGTCTGGTTAAGGACAATCTTTATTCACTGTAAATAATGGATATGCTGCCTGTAAGCCATCTGCCTAACTTAACTGTAGAAAGTGGTTTACCCAATTTGTTAGGGAAGAATGAGACAAACTGATCCGTTTTTCTGAAATCTTGTTTTATGGAGATAAAAGAAAGTTGTCTATATACGTCCAAGAGATGAAGCATGTATTCACCTTTTTAGCAAAACTGGAAAAGAAAA
This sequence comes from Protopterus annectens, assembly GCF_019279795.1. Classification (NCBI taxonomy): domain Eukaryota; kingdom Metazoa; phylum Chordata; order Ceratodontiformes; family Protopteridae; genus Protopterus; species Protopterus annectens. The sequence goes on along the minus strand of NC_056731.1, from coordinate 911,043,396 downwards.
CAGGCAAATTAATGGCTTGATTAATATTCGCTTCCAAGGCTGCTTTAGGCAGGAAGGATGAACTGGTTTGTAAAGTAACTCTACCTTTGTGGAAGATCAAAAACAGGGATTTGGAAGAGAGCCTGGAGTTCGGACACTCATCTAGCAGATGTAATGGCCACAAGAAAAACAGTTTTCCGTGATAAGAAATTTAAGTCAGATCTAGCTAATGGTTCAAAAAGGACCGAGTCAAAACCTGCAGCATAATTGTTAAATTCCAAGGTGATGCAGGATCCTTCACTGGGGGCCTACGCAAAAAGGTGCTTTTAAGGCCTTGCACAATTCTGAAGAAGCTAAAGAGGAAGCAGTTTCCTCAGAATGAAAATTAGATATCGCTGTCAATTGCATTTTAATAGTTCAGAAACTAGCCCTTTCTTGAAATAGATGTTAAAAATTCCAGAGTAGCTGAAATGGGGGCAGTGAAGGGGTCTAATTCTCTCTGTAGAACCCAGAGAATCTCTTCCATTTACTTTTGCAGATTTTCCTGGTAGAGGCCTTCTGACAAGATAGTAATATTTTTCGGACCAAGGAAGAAAGCTTGGGCTATCAACAGAATCATACAAACCATGCAGTCAATTTGAGGTCTGTAATGGCCGGGTGATTCACCCCATTGGATGAGAGGAATATCTGGACTGGGCTCCAGTATCCAGGGTGGATATCAAAGGTAAGACCAAAGGAAAGGGAAACACATCTGACAAGGCCAAAAGGAGGATACCTGTGCTCTTCAACTGAAGTACCTTCTGTAAGAATTTGTGAATTAGAGGTACTGGGAGATGTGCGTAAAGGAGACCAGAGAGCCAAACATGTACTAGAGCATCTTACTCACCGACTCCCCCAGAGGGGTGATCAGGGCAAAGAACCTGCTGCATTTGTTGTTGTGTGGAGAGCCAAACAGATAGCAGCAAGGTTGACCCCAAAGGGGCATCCTCTCCTACTCTAACTGATTGGAAAGCACTAGTGAGTCATAAGAATGGACTTGCTGAGTTTGTCAGCTAGCACGTTGGATTTCCCCGGGATTCACCTAGCAATTGACCTGTCTCCATAAGGGTTCCCCAAGGATCCATCCTTGGACCCCTACTCTTCTCTGTTTTCACCAATAATCTAGCCTCTGCACCAAACATGGCACACTCATACAATACGCAGATGACTCAACCATCATCTGCTCAGCCCAGTCCCTACCCAAACTGAAAAAAAGTCACACAGGAAGCCTTTTCCTCTGTTGAAACTTGGTTAACCGATGCCCAATTAATACTCAACCGAAACAAAACTAAACTACTCATCTTCCAATCCACCAAACATACTCAAAACAACTCTCGCTAACATCACAGCAAAAGACAACACCACTATATACCCAACTGAACACACCAAATTACTAGGAGTGGAAATAGACAAACTAAAATTTGACATTCACGTATCCATGACCATAAAAAAAAGTCCACAAAAAACTAGGAGCATTATACAGAAATAAGCAACTTCTCACCAAAGCAGCAAAGATTTCAATAACCAATTCCCACCTCATCTCCACCCTACTTTATGCCTCTCCAATATATACCAACCTAAGGCAATGCAATGTAAACAAGCTAGAGACCTGCTACAACAAAATCGCCAAATTCGCCACAGGGGCATCCTACCGTAGTCACCACTGTCTTTCACTTGCTGAACTGGGCTGGCTTGAACTCCCTCACCTCCTTCAATGGTATAAACTCTCACTCGTCCACAAACTAGTAAACCATCCACTAAATGTCCCATCCCTCCAGAATCTACTCCAATCCTATCGCACCACCAGACCACTAAGATCCAGCAACAAAAATCACATGCAGATCACTAAAGCCAATAACTCTGCTGGTGAAGCACTATTCTCTTGCACATTAGCCAAATTATGGAACCCCCCCCCCACAATTACTTCCATACCATCATGCACCCACTTCAAAACTTTACTAAAAGCGCACCTAAAAACATGCTGGCTATGCCCTTGCAACTCGCACTCTAATATCATCCAACCACTACCTTTCTTTCCACTCCACTAACTACCTTGATTATAGCAAGCTCAGATGCTCATAAGCCTAGTACTTATTACACAGCAGGAACCTCTTATTGTAACATTTGTTAATGTCTGTTATGTACTTCACAGATAAAGATTCTGGTTGTCTACTGATGTACTATATTCTTCATCTGTAAATATGTTGTAAGTAATTGCTATGTAAATTATTAATTGCTATGTAATCCAATGTAACTACTGTCTGTTTATTTTAACTGTAGAGCTTTTCTCCCTGGGCCTCTGCTGAAAATGCCCTATGTCCAGTCAGACACTCCCGGTCAACAAATATAAATAAATAAATGTGCATTGCCATAAGAAAGCAGCTGCAGATTGCCTATTGCACACACTCATTGGTTACTGATAAAGGGGATAAGATTGGGTTCTCCCAGGTTTGTTGATGTACCAAACCACAGATATGTTGACGGTTTGAACTGCAACTGTCCTGAGAGTAAGGGCATCCTGGAAGGCCTACAATGCTAGGAAGACCACTCTCAACACTAGGAAATTGATGTGTGAATTGGTCTCCGAGGACCATGTGTCTTGGGCCATCCTTCTCAAGAAATGTCCTCCCTCACCCCAGTTGGGGGGCATCCATGGTAACTGTGGCTACTGGGAGTGGAAGAAGACGGCAGCCTTGACAACCTTATGACTGAATCCACCAACACAGGTGGTCTTCTGCATAGTGGTGTGAGCTTGACTGGTGAAGACAAGGGATGGTGAAAAATTGACCACTACAGTCCGTTGATGAATTCACATATAAAAACATGCCATAGGAAAGAAGGCTATTGTTGCTGCTATCAACCCTAAAGTCTGACGAATCAGTCTGGCTGGGGAGGAAGAATGGTGTGGGATAACCTGTTCCACTTGACACCTGATGGTCTGTAATTTGTTTTGTGGAAGGGAGGCTATTGGACCTACTGTGTCCAAATAAGAACCTATGAACTGCAGGCTCTGGATGGTTTGAAGATGCGACTTGCCAAGGTTGACCGAGACACCTAGCAATTGACTAAACTGAAGCAAGTAATCCTTGGATTTCTCCAGGAGATGCCTGGTTGGGACAGTGAGGAGCTAGTCATCCAGGTATGGAAATACTCAGAATCCAAGCAATCTCCAGTTAGCTGCAACCGCTGCCATATATTTAGTAAAAATGCTGGAGGCTGTAGTGAGACCAAAGGGCAGGGCTCTGAACTGATGACTGGCCCCCCCAACGAAATCACAGAAACCTTCAGGATTGTCTGTTCATCTTGAGGTGATAGTACGTGTCCTGAAGATCAATGGAGCACATTCAACCATCCTTACCTAGAAATGGCAGAATGGACTGAACCGTGACCATTCAGGACCTTGACTTCTTACAAACTGATTCAGTTTGCAGAGGTCCAGAAATGGTCTGAGGTCCCCTGCTTGCTTTGCCACTAAAAAGAATCTTGAGTAGGTTCCGAATCCTTTCCGGTCTGGTGGGACCTCCTGGATGACTTGTCTAGCAGCTTTTGAATTTCTACAGTTGCTGCCTCCCTCTGACTTGGTGGAAAGTTGGGGTGCTTTTTCTTTTTGTTTAAAGGAATTTATGAAAATGATATGAAATAACCCCTGGATAAGATTTTTTTGCACTCAAGTAACTTTAGTTACTGATTCCCAGGTATCAATGTAGAGACAAGTATCTCCTGATTGCATCCAGAGATTTGCAGTCAGACAAGCTTTCAGAAACACTGACAGGGTTCAGAGAGGGAATCTTAAACACCGACTTTCTAGGCCTCTTCCGGCACAATGATGGGCGTCTTCCATTTGAACTCCCCCTTCTGCCCCTGGGGGAGATATTTCCTCGTGAGTCTTAGAAAGGACCCTGGGACTTAACAGAAGCACAGTTTCCTTCTTCCCTGCTGAATCCTGGAAAAGGATTTCTAAGGGGTAGAAAAATGGATCCCTATGGCTGCCAAATTCTTTCCATCCTGCTCATTCTGGGAAAGCATTTCCTTAACATTGGAGCCAAACAAACGATCCATCAAAAGGAGCATTGATGAATGAAGACTTGAAGGTCTCTGCAAAGTAGCACAAGCATATCTTCTACTGACTATGCCGAACACGCTACCCATGAGATAATCTTAGCAGCCTGGGAAATCAACCTCATGGAAGCATTAGAAATGGACAGAAGAGTGACCAGCTGTGATGAAAGCTTGTGGTCCTCTGCAGACATGGACTCAAAGCAATTTGTAAAGCTCTTTATTCAAATCTCTATAGCCTGGTGAAATGTGCCAAGTAGTTCAGTAACTGTGAGGCAAAAGGTTGTTGAGGCATAAATGCACTTCCCAAATCTGTCCAACACTCTGGACTCTGTATTAGAAGGAATGGACAGAGGACCTCTGCTACCTCTCGCTTTGTGGCTGCCATCACAACCATGGCATCAACAGGGACCCCCCTTGCTCTAGTGGGGGCCTGTCCTTAGGCGTGGCAAGGAAGTTATCAGGATGACTGGGGATGGGTTCTTTATTATCCAGTTCCTTCCATGCCCGGCAAGAAACTAGATCTACAAGTTCATCAGCTGTAACAGTCACCCAAGACATAGACAGGCCAGACCAAAAAGCTTCCAGGAGTACTGACTCCTCCAGGGAAGGGATCTTTCTGCTTGAGGATTTCTAAGATGTCTCCAAAGAAGACAACATCTGGTGGAAACCTTGAGGATGCTTCCCCTTCATCGAAGTCAATGTGTTTGGTCAGTGACTCCTGAGTGGAGTCTATGTGCTTCCTCTAGCACATTCTCTTGCAGGGAATCTCCACAGTGAAATATACTGGAGAGGTGTCTGGAGAGGGGAAAGTCTTCCAGGGGACTGTCTGAACGCATGACAGGGCTGGCTTGTCCCAGTCTGAAAAGTCTGACGATCATAGCTTGGACACTATGACGGTAGGCCTGTAGGATTCTTAGAAGAGAGAGTAACCATATCTCTTGGATGAGACAAGATCCTCTCCACCACCTCAAAACCAAAGGACCAAGAGAAGATGTAGCTGGCCGCATCGAAGCTCCAGATACCACCATGCCCCGACACTGCCCGGGTCCCCATCTCAAAAGAGAAGTCAGATCTGAGCTGTCTAATGCTGAAGCCCAGAGAGCAGGAACAGCTCCGGCAATATCAGATGAACCAAGCCTCCCCACACCCAGTGCCAATGCTTTAGCTCTGAGACTCATCCTGGTCCAAGGGAATTGGTGTCAGACAATTCAGAGCTGCATATGGAGATTAAGATGGGGCTGAATTCAGATCTGACAGACATTCTTGGGTTTCTTAGATCCAAAGGCTCTGAAAGTACCAGTGGAATTGGAGAGGGAGAATTCAGTGTGAAAAACAGAAGGTAGGTTCATGGATCCAATGGGAGCAAGAGCAGGGATTACACCCCCATCTGAATCTGAGCTCTGAGGAACTTCCTCATCATCCTATCGACTTTGGTTTCAGAGACAAGCTCCAGAGAAAACCCTGGGGATCAGGTCCTTGGAGACAGACTAGGTAAGTGTCACATCAGACAATTTTTGCTTTGGATCCGACTTCTGTACTTTGGTAGGAGGCTTTGAAGTAGAAGCTGATTTTGGGAGTAGGTTAGAGACCACTTCCTAGATTCTTTTGCCTCCAAAGAGGCCTTAAGTGTTTCTGTAGGGGTTTGAACCACTAAAAAGAAGAGGAAAAGTAGAATGGTAATGAACCCTTTAGGACCAGTTTATGTCAATCTCTAAGAGCCACAGAATTGAATCCAGCACATATAGAACATTCAGTATTTAAATGTGACACACCCAGACAAAAGCACTCACAGTGGGCATCAGAATTAGGGATCTTGTGCCCACAGGAAGTGCATTTTTTAAAACCCAGTGGGTCTTTCAGCCATAGTTACAAAAATGGTAAAGAAAAAATAATTTTTTTTTGGGGGGGGGGGGCTGTTGACAATAGCATGGTAAAGGAATTACCCCTAGAAGGGTAGGAAGAAAGAGAAAGGAGACGGGAAATACCAACAATGGTGCTGAGAACTACTGAAGGCAGAAACAGGAGAAAATATATATTACAACCCTAATGCAACAGAAATCTGAGAAAAACTAGGGTAAGGGAGGAAGAGGTGATCAGAGCAAATTAGGCTATAAGAAAGATACAAAAGAAATTGCACTCATTGTAATTAAAACTACACCCCAAATCTGCATCTGTAGTGATAAGGTGGCAAACGAGATGTGAGGTACTGCAGAGTGATCGGGGCATTATGAGTAAAGGGAGGATCTCAAGAATTGAATCTGAGAGTCTAGTAGATGTGGCTGAGACAGATCAGAGGTCAGATCCAAGACGCATCAGTAGAGGAATAAATGAAAAGGACTGTGAAGATTGGGTAAAGATAGATGAAGGCTGCCAGCCTAGCCAGATAGAATTTTGCAGATAATTCTGTCATTTGTAAATATGAATGTAAACTACCGGCTTGTATTAAATGTAAAGAAATACTATTACATATGGAACTGGAAATAAATGTGACAATAGTGCACTCTACTGACCAAAGTAAAGCATGTGGTGACCCTTTGATGTAAACAGTGGTGCCGAAAAGTCTAGATGAAGAAATTCTTTCTATTGTTTTAACCAAGAGTTAAATTGCTAGATTTAAACATGCAAATGTATTTTTATTGCTCTGCTCCTAACCAGCTGCAAAATAACAAAAAGAGATGTTAAGAATGTAAATGCAGTTTCTGTTAGAAGTGTGAAAGAATGATGTAATGTGTAGCCTGGGAACCCCAGGAAAGTGTGAAGAATGATTTAATACAAATCAGAACTGCAATTTCAGTTTAAACAGAGAACCAGAGAGGATTAAGCATGTTTGTCTTGACCATCCAAACTCATCAGCACTCTGCCTATTTTCTTATGTAAGTTTATCTTATACTTGTGTTTTCTTTCAGAAATAGCTAGGAATTAGAAATATTAGACTACATGTTTTTCTGTGATGTCAGAACTGTACTACTGAATTATTTTAAGTATTTCTCTGTGATCTCTGAACTCTTGACTAGCACTGTGTAGTACAAAGTATTTTCTTGTGTTTTTATTATTTATTATTAAATATTTAGAAACCTTTCAACAGTGGCTGTTTTGTATAGAGATAATTTGAGCTCTAGAGTACATTGCATATTTATAGTGATTACTGTACCAAGTCACTCTGATAAGCCTTGGCTGTTTAGTTACACTACCAACTGGATAATATTGCACAGTAGTAATTGGACACCCTTTTAAGGGCCTTTGAGTAGCTGATAAATATTAGCTGGGTGGTGGCAGGAGGTACTATCGTATAGTCTGGGTGATAGGGGCACAGCTGGAAAACCTGTGCCAGCCTTTCCCAAGAGTGTCTGTGTGGTTGTATAAACTCTTCTCTCAAAGTGTGTGTGTGTCAGCTACTTGGGCAGGGACATGAAGCACTGGTTGGACAGATAGGGTGCTGGAGGTTTTAGCTTGCCCAGCTAGGCTAGAATCTGGACCCTATAGCTGTGTCAGTGGGGAATCTTACTGGGGACCTGGAGAGCAAGGGAGCGACCAGCCCCGGACTGTGATCTCTGTGTGCTCTTAAGGGAAATTGCACTTCACTGTATGTATTTGTCATCCTTTCCTTCATATATGAGACACCCTCTCTGGTGTTATTGGTGAGGATTGAGGCTCCTTGATTGCTGGGCCAGGGCACGGGCGTCACAAGGACAACATCAAATATTAGTATTTTCCAAATGCTTTTGTAATCTAAATTCTCAAGACTGAGTAGTGTGAGTGATTGCTCAGTGTTTTGTAGGTTAATAAATCTAGAATGGAGAAGTGAAATAACTGTATTTAATATCTTTAACCAACCATATACCAGAGAATACAGTAAGAATGAAAGTCCTTATGAGGTATTTGCTTCCCACAAGAAATACAATTATTAACTTTTTCTGACATCGGTTCTGGAGCAAGGAAAAAGTTTCCCCAACGGAGTACTTCGCTTTATAGAAGACTTCGGATCTGAAATTGAACTCGAAAATCTCAGGAGTCGGCCGATATCTTTTTGATATGGTCTGCTAGTACAGATAAAATTTTGATTTATTAAAGCAATATGGTGGTGATTTTCAATATTTAAAAATATATTTATAAGGTTTTTAGATCAGGATTTTTTTAATCTATTTAAATATTGATATTTTATATCATGTATTATACCATCAAAAACCATATGTAGAATTTTTGCTAAAATATCTGAAAAATATTTATTGAATTCAGATGATAACCCATTTGGACCAAGTGCCTTTCCCACCTTCAAGCCTTTGACTGTAGTTTGCATTTCCTTAAGTGAAAATAAGGGAGGCTAATAGCTGTTCTTGACTTAAAGTAGAGAATATTAACCTATCCAGATAGGCTATTGTTTTATTAGTTGTCTTAGAAGATTTAGGGTTATTACATACTTGAGAAAAAGTAATGTAAAATATTTTCGCAATGTCTTTGGTATACTTGACATTGTTAAAAGTTACTTCTTTAAAGTAGTGATTTAAAATAAATTTAAAAATAAATACTTATATGCCTCAATCTGGGAAAATTATGACCTTACTCTTAAGGAAATCATTATAATAATGGGGTCTTATAAAACACAGTATCAATTTTATGTGGCTTAAACTTTATTTTACTCTATGATTATGAATAATATATTCTTAACGCCAGCTAACATTACATTTTCCTAATGAATCTTTCAAATGTGAGGTGAGGTTAATTTAGATAATGCATAAATTTTGGTCATATACATATATTCAAGTATTGTAAAAGTAAAGCTTTAATCCCCACTAACAAACTAACTAGAAATTAACTCTGTTACATTTTCCTTCTACTAAGGATCATAAAGACAATGTGGACATAATTACAGTCATCTCTCCTAAAACTTTCCAGCTGACAAAAAAGGTTGTACAGTAAAACTATGAAATGGTCCAAATTAATAACAAAATACTTTAACATTGTTAAACGTGTACCAAAGTTACAACAGATGCAGCAGAGAGGAATGAGGGAAAATAAATGTCCTATTTTGCTGAAAATATTCTACTGACAATAACTGCCAGATGTTTTTTTTTACTAACCTTAGACAAGATATCCTAACTTTTCTTCTTCCTTCAACTTAAAGTTTTAATGTATACTTCATGAAAACAAAAGCTATTAAACATTACAATATGTACACATCTTCAAATTTCATAACTAATCTTTGAGAAGTTTACCCAGTTTACAATGCATTCTTACAAATGATTTTGAGGGCTGGGTATACTTAGGGGGAGGAAACTGGGTTGTTGGTGTATTTTGGATCATACTTATACTACTTGCTTTGTATCGTCTAATCAAAATTAATATAACTTTGTATGAATTTTTCCATAGTGTTCTATATGTACTTAATCCATTTATGCATTTATTTCTACATTTCCTTGATAATTAAAAATTTCAGAATAAAATGTTTTTCAAAAAAAAAAAGTAAATGATGATGGAATCTAAAGAGTGCAACACATATTCTCTCTTATTAGAGTACTGGGAAAGAAAAGTGGAAGACTTACTGGTTTGGTTGAGGTGACTGTCAGTGTCTAACTCTGGCATAAATTCTGGGTTTGTGGGTCTTTATGAATGATGATGTAAGAAGTTTGTACATAAGAGCCTGTAGTTCAAAAAACTCTTCTGACATATGTAAGAGCCACTAGAGAATATATTTCATAATAAGAACTTGAAATTCAGTTTAGCTATGGATTCAAAAGGTGGAAAAGACGGTTTCCCTAACAGAAAAATTCAGATCCCAGGTGGGAAATAGGTTCTCCACAGATAAACCTTACAAAGTTTTATGGACATACAAGTAAAAAATTCAGACCCTAAAAAACTGGAAACAGCAGCAATGTGAATTTTAACAGTGGAATATATGGATAAATGGCAAAAAGATGAGAGAGAAACTGAAGTACTGCAGGAATTGGGGGCTGAATATGGACAGACACTTTGGTTTGTCACCCATATACAAAAACTGCCTATTTGCTATGGAGTGTTTTTTTTGTGGAGGGTTTCTGAAATGCTATGAAAATTTGGGCACCACTGGGAGAGTAACCCAGACCTTTGACCCTTAATGGAAGTGGAGAAAAGTGGCTAAAGTAGCTTAAAGCAAAATCATACCGATGCTTAATAGTGCATTGGTTAAATCTAGCACAAAACCGACAACCCAGATAGTTATGATCAGGGCCTAGGCAAGGAATACAGTAAGAATGAAAGCCCTTATGAGGTATTTGCTTCCCACAAGAAATATAATTATTAACTTTTTCTGCCATCGGTTCTGGAGCAAGAAAAAAGTTTCCCCAACAGGGTACTTAGCTTTATAGAAGACTTCGGATCTGAAATTCGAACTCAAAAATCTCAGGAATCGGCCGACCGGCACTTGCGAACTGCTTTTGCTTTGGGCACCGCGCGGCAAGATAGACTAAAGAAAATGGCATTGGCTGCTTCTTTTGATGACCTGACATCAGGGAAGGGGCGACGACAGCCGACGCAGGACCCAAGACTTTGGAATTCAAGCCGACTGAGGGCAACCTGCCAGCAGGATTACCCAAATGTAATGACTGCAACAGTGAAACACAAAGAACATTCATGTGTTTCATTGCTGGTCCAGATGAGGCCTACCACAGTATTGGGACATAAGACTTTTGTTGGGTCCAAGGAGAAGAGGCCTCTCCAGCAGAGAAGGACAAAGGAGGGGGAATCATACCTGTCTGTGCCACAATGGGGCTAGAAGAATAACCTTGACCTTGCTCTGTTTGGCTTTCTGTACGAATTTAAATTTAATTATTTATCTATTTGCAGTTTGCTGACCGGGAAAGTCCACTGGGTCAAAATGAGCCAGTTTTCAATGAAGGCCCAGGGAGAAAAGCTCCATATAGAATTACAAAGCTAATATCGACAAAGTTAAGTATAATACAGTTTTCAAAACTACTTCTGGGTTGCACAGTAATATAGAAGACAGAAAAATAACATCTGAGCAAGGTGTTGTAACAAAGCATCAAATGAAATTAAAACATAAGCATTTTGTAGTACACAGGTATAATTTGGAGTGCAGGCAATCATTTAATGACTAGGGAAAGGCACAATGACTGGGGGGGGGAATCTTTTTGGACCACAGTACCCAGGATCTCTTTCCCTATCACAGAATGATGGGAAAGAAGCTGCCATACTTGGAAATGGTCAGAATATAGGAAATATTACAACAGGGTTTCCCTCACTGAAGAAAAACTGTGTTCACCACCAACCAATGTAGGAATCTCTTGGGTGGCATCAGTATACATTGAACCAAACTAGCTTGCCCAAGAATGTGTGTTACAAGAAAGCATTAGGGCACCAAGGTCCATTTTTATATCTGCATCACCTTCCAAAAAACAGACAGTAAGAGCAAGTTTCTTCCTACTTGTTTATGTACCATACCACCACAATACTAAGTGGATGACAACTGCCCCCAGGTGAAGTCCTGTAAAGCACACAATGCAAAGAGAACTGCACTCAGTTGAAGGACAATGGTATGGAAGGTGGCTTCCGGATGTGGTCAAGTCTCGAACAGTCTGTACCAAAGAATGTCCCACCACCACCACAAGGCAGAGGCATCTGTAGTTACTTTTACCATGGGGAAGGAGAATTTCCAGCCCTGGATAATTTTTGCTCATACTGTCTGAATTCTGATTCCACTCAAGGTACACTTGTTGTGAGAAAGAATGTAGCTGCCATGAGCTCTAAGGTTTTAAGGCAGAGTGTTACTGTAACTCATGGAAGTGTCAGAAAAAGTCAGTCACTGTTCTTAAGACCTGTGCTCTATCAATATGGAGACTTAATATTCAAGCCTTCATACCCACATAGCAAATTGTGATGACTTGAACTGGAACTTAACAGTGTTCACCAAAATTCCCAAGGATCAGAAGAAATTAAGTGTTCCCTTGGTTGTACTACAGACACTCTTGTTAGAGATGCAGAGAGTCAGTTATTCAGGTACAAGAAAAATTAATTTTTTCCTCAGCTAGAGATGGATGCTACTGCTGACAAGCATTAGGTGAACACCTTGGGGACTGTAGTGAAACCCAGGCCCTGCCCCTGAACTACAGAAATCTCCCTGATGCTGGAACTGTCTTTACGTGTACAGGTGTCTTGACGATCCAAAAAGTACATGGAGTCACCACTCCACAAGCAAGGAAGGGTTAAGTGCACTATGACAATCCAGAATTTGGTTTTCTTGACAAAGGTTTAGACCCCTGAGATGCAGCAAGGGGTGGGGGTAGTATGTCTTTTGGAAAGCTAAAAACAAATCTGGAATAAACTCTAGAGGTCCACTGGTGTGGTGGGTTCTCCAGGATTTCTCAGAGGTTTTCGACCTCATTTATGGCTGCCCCTTATTGATGGGGTTTTTATGTCTAGTAAGGGGGGAAGGGGTCAGTCTGGGAAGAAATGCAACTGGTACGGTATAGCATCTAGGCATAATCTCATGGCTCCATTTGTTCTGTGGGATGGCCTGCCACACAGAGTAGATGCTGGGATAGACAAACCCCTACTACATCCACAGATGGACAGTCAGTCAAGCCCTCAGGGATTCTGTAGTTACCCTCCTGATGGGGACTATGGAAACTCTGACTGCAGATTACTACAGCTGTTACTGCAGCATCCCTTCTGATATTTACCAAGACCTCACAGTTTTCCATCTTAGCACCCTTACTCGGAGATTGTGGAGAGTTCTTGAACCATAAATTCCCATCACACCTTTGGTTGTGAGAGCAAGTCCTTTGCAGAGTGACAACTTTCACCCCCAACAGCTGCAGAGGTCTTTCCCTCTTGCTTGTGTTAAGGCAGCTTTTCCTTAAGGCCAAAATATTGAGAGCATCATAGGGACATTAGTAAATTATACTTTTTAAGTTTTCCATAATTGAAAAATGCCCAAGATAGACATGATGTCTGATGTCATGCCTGTTTCAGCCATATGCATTGCTAGATATGCTGCATTATGAACACAAATGTAGAATACAGACACTGCTTTTAATGTTGACACCTTGGAAATTAGCTCAAGATGCAGTAGAAATTTTACAGTTTTCTGCTAGATCACACTAAATCTCACAATGTGCATCTGAAAGGCCCTTACAGTAAAGGTCACTGGATTCATGAATGTGCTTTCGGAAGCAATCCATGATGTGGGATTATTCGTCATGGGGTGAATCCCTGGGTTGTATTTACTGGACTCTTTCTAATCGGCTGCAGCTACATCAACTAACTGTACCAAAGGTGCCTTAGTCCAGTATTGCCAATCCTTGGAGGTCGAAAGAATTGTCTGCCTTCCTTGGATTAGACTACCAAATCAGACTCTCACTAGGCTCCCTGCAGTAGAAAGAAATTAATTTGTTTTGCCAGGAAAACCCCTAACAAGGCTGGAAGTAAAACGGCCTCCTTGCAGGATCTCCTCTTCAAGACAGGCTGGGTTGGTAGGTGAAGAATCTTTATGATGCATAAGTTCTAGGATCTCCCCAAACCTGGAGTTATGAGGAGGGGAAGTATGGGTGGCCTCTTCCTCATCCAAATCTCTACCTAGTTTGGGAGAATTTGTAGGCGAGTTCAAGTGCTTTACACTTACTTTTCCGGGGTACATTTAGAAAACCCATGCAAAGTGTAGAATGAGAATTAACATTGGATAATGCTCTCTGCAGTGGTTTCCAATTCCTCTGCCTCTTTGGGAAGAACAGGATGGGACTAAAGCCTCAAACTGATAAGTGTCACAGGTTAGAACAGACTTCATTACTGGTTCCTATAGGGAATACTGAATGGTAAAGACAGCCCTGCACTGGTTTTGGCTCATCAGTTGTCGACACTTGTGAACTAGAACTGTACATCTTCAAAGGAATTAGCACTAAAAAAGCTGGTGCCAATGGCATGTGCTGTACTCCCATGTTGAGACAGGTACGCATGCCAAAGGTTTCAGTGTCCATGTATTAAATTTACATTAGGCTCATTCTGACAGTGGGGGCTACTAGGTGAGGGCTGAAGATTCTGTCGACTGGTTGGCATTGGGAACACTGGGCCTAGTGACTACTAACACCAATAACAATGTTGCCAAAGCCACATATGTAGATGAGGATGTTGGCATCAGTGACAGTCAGCATCAGTACCAATTTAGGAGTCTACAGTTGAAAAATAGTCTCAACGCACCCAGTGGCAAAACATGGCCCAGGAAATGAGCAAAAGTACAGAGACAGGAAACAATCTCTTTGCAGATTCAAAATGGAGGGGGAAGAGAGGACATGCTGATCAGTTTGAGATTTTACCAGCACTCATGTCATATTATCCCAACTGACTCAAAAAGGGGCTACAGAGAAACTTATTTTATAGAAGCTGCAGACAAGGTTGAACAGGAAGGTCTAGACTCTTAGGTACCAAAAGCACTCAATCTTGGAAGAAAACTGCTGTCTGACTTGGGGGAGGGGTCCTGGCACAGTGGGGACTTCCAAATAAAATACCCCAAGTGCAAGTATTGAATCCCTTGTCCTGGCTCAAGTAATAGACTCTTCAAATACTGAGAGAGATGTCTAACCTAGGAGATACTTTGCGAGAGGAGTCCTCTAACTTTTTGCCTCTTTTCTTGTCCTACTTCAAGGAAATAGTCAGAAGGCACAAGACCCTTCAGTATTACCTTGTTCTTCATTTCTTGCAGCATTCTGATGTCTGTTGCCAGAGGAATCAAAACACCTGACCACTAGATAACACACACAGTGAATGGGTGTCCTGGGAAGGAATTGTTTTCACATTTGCAGAAGCCTAAAGACTTCTATTTATCCTTATCAACTGTCAAAACTGGAGAAGAAACAGAAAAGTTCAAAACACCAGAACACTGAACAGCACTAAAGAGCCACTAAAATCCAGAAACAGAACAGAATAATTTGGATTTAACAGTAAATGCTTTAGCAACACTTAAGTAGTAAACTTAACCAAAGAAACAAAATGGCAGAGAATGTGGGGAAGAACGGTCTTAACAGCCAACAAAAATGAATTCCACCAGTGAATTAGAAAATAAATTATCTTAACTCTGTTTAAAAAGATACTTCCAAATAAAAAAAAATACAGTAATAAACTCACAAAGCAAGTCTAAGTGTGTCCACGAATATGCTGAAGGGCCAAAAGCATTCCATCTTGCTTGTGGCAAGCAAGATCCTGACAGTAGAGAAAGGTGAGCAAGGAAGGAGCTTTGGTGCCTGGGTGAATCTCAAAAGGTGCTTAGAGATGGTTGTCTATGGTTGCCAGTCTTGTCATTTGCATGGATGGATTGAATCATGGAAGATGTACAAAAGCAGTTTTTTTTTTTTTTTGATGAATAGGACTGTAACAAAAGTAAAGGATGAAAGAAGAAAGGTGGGAAATAAGACCTTCACACACATACCTTTAAGTTATAGAGAAATGATAGTACCCCCCCCCCCCAAATAAAAAAGATATGTCAAAAAGACGGAATTATGGTTTTATACAAGGAATTGTGTTTTAATGAAGTCTAAACAATGAGAGCAAAAAGATTTAGCAATGTTGTCAAAGTTGGGAGAATTCCTTTTATATGATAAAAAGGAAGAGATTCTAGCTGTAAGTTTATCAGTTTTGACTAGAGAGACTTGCAGAAAAGGATGGATAGAAAGAATGAATAAGGCAAAAGAAATCATGAGGGGAAAGCTTTTAGGGTATTTTTATCATCTTTACTAAATTATCACTTAAGACACAGGCAAAAGTACATTTATATACAAGAAAACAAACCCTGTCAACATGTTCACATTTATACAATCAATTCAACATTACAAAAATTGACCAATTCCTGCCTTCCCTTAAACCTCACTCCTCTCCTCCAAAACATTATTTTGCATGGAGTGTTCTATCAATTTCCATTTTTTCTATGAAATTTGCTCCTACTCTTTTTTAAAACATCCCACTTCCAGTTCTTTTATCTGTGTTATAATATTCACTACTTCAAAAACAGCTGGTTTCGACTTGGATATCCAATTTTCTAGTATTTTTTTTGGCAGCTACCAGAATTAAACTTAAGGTCTTACCGTGTCTAGGGAATTCAGATCCTGTATTCCAGCTCAAAAAATAATTTCATTTTTTGCACACATCTGTTCACCAAATATTTCTGCAGATCACTCTGTACGGATTATTTAAAGTAACCACCAGAACTATTTCTGACTAACCCAGATTTAAACACTCTAAAAGAATACCTTACAAAATCTTGTACCTCTTCCTGTGCCAATCACGACCAAACTTGCTCACTATACTTCACTCAACCCTTTCATATCTCTATCATACTAAGACATCACTTAATTTCAACTCACTGTCTCTAATAATCTCTGATATCTCTAAATATCTTATTAGAACTGTCTCAGGTTTCATTTAGTACATACTAATCTATGTAACAAATATGACTACTGAATTTTTCATCACATATCAAACTCATGTTACTGTTTTTCATTCACTCTCCTATGAAACATATGCTCTACGTTTTTCTCTTTAAATTATTTTTTCACTCATGTTTTGTAGTGTAACAATACTTAGTGATTTAAAAACTTGCATTTGCTGTTTTATAATGTAGCATGATACTTTGTGATTGAACATATCTGTACTTGATTTTTGACATATTGTGATTGTGGAACTTTTCTCCCCAGCCACCACTGAAAATGGGCACTTTCTGGCCCAGTTGGACTTTCCCGGTAAACAAATGTCAAATAAATAAATTACACATCCAAAACATATGCTCGCAGCTACCTCTTCTCCACACACCTCCACAGCCTTTGCCATCTACTTGAGGGAAAAATTTTTTGGTGTATAAAAATAAATATGCAAACAATTCCAAGTAAATATCCTGAATCTTCTAGACTTTGCTCCATATTTGGGAGCCATACATATGCCCTCCCACGGTTTCCTTGGGAACTGCTTATCCAATCTCTCTTCCCAATCTTTTCTAGCCTATGATTCCTATAGTTAGTGTAATATTTTACATGCCCTACTAATTATCCCTTTTTAACAGAAGCTTCTGTTCTAGATTAAACTAAAAACTCTACCAGAGCAAGTCTTTCACTTAGGATTCCTGTATCGCTTTCTCATTGACTATATTCTGATATCAATCCCTGAGAGGGAAAGCAATCTCTAGCATGCAGTTCAAATGTCTTCTTGATCTCTCGCACTCTACCTTTCTATCTTTAGTTATTTTTTCCCCAATATCTTGGTTCCTTTGCCAATTTTCCCCAATTCCAGCCCCCAATTGCCTATTCTCTGTACCCCTAACTGCAGTCATCCCTATTGGCAGAATCTCCTTTCTCATACTGGCTTAGTTCTTGGAATACTTTACTTTATAAATAACATTTTGTATGGTTATTCTCCTTAAGGATCTGCATCCAAAATGCAAGTCTCTCATTATTTCTCGAATCTCTCCCCTGCTTCACTCATCATCCTTTTCCATTTTGAATTATGTATTTCTGTTTGTGTTATGTATATGAGCCTCAACTGTGTAGCTCTAAAATATCCATTTGAATCAAGTAACCCTAAACTACCTTGTTCTACTGAAGGATCATCTTACCCCACTTGACCCTTGCCCTCTTCCCTTCCCAGATAAAACCCTTTAACCTTTTATTAATTACTGTCCACAACTTTTCCTCTGGTTTACAAAAATATGCCTGACCTGTATACAAATCTATGGGACTAAACACATTTCACTGCTTGTATCTTGGTAGCTATATCCATGAACAAGAGCTTCCATTTTTCAGTTTTTGTATTATCTTTTGTTCAAGTCTCTTCCCACAAACTTAGCAATCATAACAGAATGCTTTTTAACCCATACTCCTAAATATCTAATTTTATCATGTCACCATAAATATGGGCATTGCTGAACCAGTTCAAGTGTGGGTACATAGTTTACAGCTTTAGCCTACGTTTTTACGTTACTAATTTTATAAACTGATAAGTTATTGAAACTGCCTCAGAATGTTCCACAACACTGAGATGTCCTTTTCTGGTTCTAGCAGGTACAAAATAATGTCATCTGCAAATAAAGCTATTCTTGATTAACATACTAATCATATCCTTGAATTTGTGAGTCCCTTTTTTCCTTTGCTAATGACTCTAAATATAACACAAATGACAAAAGGGAAAGAGGACACCCCTGTCTGGCTCCTCTCTTCAGACACAACTTATCAGAGAGGAACCCTCCCACTTAAATTTTTGCCTCTGATCCCTCATATCTTCTCCTAATTAACCTTATTATTGCATCAGGGAATGCAAATTGTTCTATTGTCTTACTCAAAAAAAAAATCATACTCTGTTAAATGCTTTCTCTGCATCATTCCACCAACAGTGGTATTTTCCTACATCCTGCTTCTCTCTGGATTAGCATTGTTCTGTTAATGTTGTCAAATGTCTGCCTCTCCTCCACAAAACCACACTGATGCATATTAATTTTGGCAACAACTTTGCTGTACTTTTAACTACTGCAGACAAAATAAACACTGTATAATCATGATTTAAAATTGAAATGGGCCTATATGAATGATGGGTCTTTACCATCTTTAGGTATTACAACCACCCGGCTTTCTTCCAGGATGTGGGACTTCCTCTCCTTTTTTAAAATGCTGTTAATAAAACCTTCCAGAGCTTTATTAATTTCTTCCCTCCTGGCTTCCAAACTCCCATAAGAATACTATCGATTCCAGCAGAACTTCCTGCAGATTGACTGTACTTCACAGTTATCTCATCTCCTCCTATTTACGCTGTTAATTGTTGAGCCTCATACCTCTAACCATGACAGAGCCAAGTCATTTGTGCTTTTTATTTCCACATTCCTCTACAATATACAATTTTTCATAACATTTCCGAAATATTTCCAATACTTCTACAGGATCTCTATTATCTTTCTTGTTAAAGGCTCCCTAAGTTTAGCAACAACCATTTTGACTTTCTGTTTTTGCTCTGGAGTTATTGTCAAAAATAGTTGCTTAACAGCTATCTTTCAAAACTCATGCGTATTATCCAGATACTCCCTTAGTTTCTCTTTGGCACTCTGCATTTGGGCCTCCTCTTGTTCTGTGAGATCCCTTATTCTTCAATATTGTTAACCTTTGTCAGTCCCTAAAATAATTATTGCTACTTCTAGACTCTCTCTCTCTTTTTATTTTATCTTTACCCTATTTTTAAACTCCACTTTTGCTTTATCCCATTCCTTAAATTCCTCTCTTTTTTAACAGGTAGGTGGGGAAGCGTCAGTTGTCTCACTTGCACTTCATCACTCTGCATTTTTATCTTCATTGTTATTAGCTGAAATAGTTATTAGATGTATGTCAAAGCTTTCAATTAAATGAACATGTTCCTGTGAAATATAATTTCTGTCTAGTCTAACTCAGCTACTGCACCTTGGGGAATAATATGTATATTTTCTCAGAGTTCCTATTACTGAATTCACGTCTTCCATGCAAAATAATATTTTTAAAAATGTCTTCAGAAATTTACCTTTTTGATACATCCTCACTGTTGCAAATCAACTTTCAGTCCCCAACTATAAGGAATATTCCCTGCTGAAAGCTGCTAGTGTCTCCCAAAGCTTAAAAACAGCAGTTTTAGTTAGAATATAAATACAAGCCAGATTAATCCTCCCTTGACAGTAGCCCCTTACTACTACACATTTACCACTACTATTTGTCCTTCTTCTATCACTATTGGAGTCCTCTAGCAATTAGTACACGCACTCCCCTTTTCCTTTGTCCTTGACACTCTGCTGAATATCCCTCCTGAAATACTTTATCAAATCCACACACTCATTTCTTTCTAAACATCTCTAGTGTAGCAATGCTATATGCACTCTGCATTTCGTAATATAATTCAATATTCTTTCCTTTTTTTCTATAGCTGTGAGGTCACTCACATTCCAAAAGAATATAGTCAGTGCAGCCATATGATAAATTATTTTCTCTCCTAGTATATATGATAGCTTTTTTCTAATGTCTATTTCCAGCGTTTGTGTTGCATCATGCACCCACTAACGGACGGCAGGTTGATTTTTTTTTTTACAGATTTTTTTTGTCATCTCCATTTGAACCCAAATCATTTTACAAGACTTTTCGTTTAATGAAAACCATAAAAAAAATCCAGAATACCTATGCAACCTATTAACAAAGCAAACACACAAAACTACGTACATCTTCCAATAATAAAGTTTAACCCTCCTGACAGGAACAATTAACCCAAGTCAATAGCTGCACACACAAGTAAACACCTAAATTAAAATTAAGGTTATCCTTGCTAAGACAACTACAGCCTGTGCTTCCTTACACTAACTGCAGTCTGTTAGACTCCAGAGAATTTTTCCTCAGGTGGACAGCAAATGGAGGTGTGATGGGGAGGAAAGAGATAACTGGGAATATATGTTCTGGAAGTGCAAGGGGTTGGCAGACTTTAAAAGATTCCCTGGAGACTTCTTGAGATACTGGGTGGACAAATTGGTGTAAGTAGGGAAATAATTTTTCTGAGCTATGATACAGAATCGGAATTGCCTAGACATAAGCAAGGCCTTGCTGAGTCTAATTATGGTGGCTGCCAAAAAGCAATTACTAGAAAATGGAAATCAAAGTTTAAACCAACTGTACTAGAAATAGTGAACATAACAGAAACAAAACTGGAACTGGGATCTTTAGAAAAGGGTAAAAGCACATTACAGAGGAAAAAAATGGGAACTTAGGGAACAATACATACAGGGGAGGAATGTGGTTTAAAAGATGGCAGGATTTAAATGAGCTATGTAATGTTGGACAATGATTGGGTAGATAACAGATGCATAATGTTTGCAACTACAATTATGTCAATATGATTTGTGATGTATAATGCTTGCAACCAAGATCATCAATATGGTTTGTTTTCATTTATATAAATGTACGATTGCCTATGTCATAAATGATAATTTAATAAAGATGTTCTTGTTTTTGTTTAAAAAAATTGTCACCTGTTCTCCTCTTATCTCTATTCATCTCTCAGATGTGAAAATTTGTAGGTTTTCAGAAAACATTAACATTCAGCCTGGATAAAGTACACTGGCTAACTTTATATAAAACTAAATTACACTGTTGTAGTGACTACGTTAAACTATTTAGTTACTAGAAAAGCTGCTCTTACTCACTCTCAATAATTTCAAACATCATTTTTTACTGAACTGTTTGCCTTTTCCTTTTAATTTTATGTTTCTGTCAGTACAAAATGTCCAGAACTCTTGATTTATTGCCCTCACTTTTAGTCAGCTTGTTCCCATGAAAACACAAGATGGGAATGTAGAACTGTCCTCAACTTCAGATTTCTCAACTGGCACTGAACATTCTTTTATAGAAAACTTATTACATTGCCATCTCTCATTTTTATTAAAACCTACTTGCATTCACAAAAAAACTGTGATTAGATTAAGCCTAGGGCATTAACCCAGGAATACACCTATGCAAAATTTCACTTCTTGCATATAGTACAATCAGTGCACTTTTACACACCATCCTTCACCCTAACAGCCCAAAACAAAAATCTATTACGTTTTTGTCTAGCATTTCTTCTTACACTGTAATGCCTTCATTTCTTAAAACTAAAAAAACAGTATCTTTATGACATACAACAATCACTACAAATACTTTACAACAGGACATGAATTTATATCATAAAATTTTTGTACAAGTACTACTTCAGTTACTTGTCCCCTCCTTATCCCTCCCTTTTAGCATCTTTCCAAACATTAATGACATCAAGTGGGGCATATGCCTGTCAGCCCCCCAACAAGTTTAACAAAGTCAACAAAATTCCAATCTTTCTCAGACACTTTCTTGTAAAGCCACATTTAACAAATATGACTGATGCTTTCTACTCTCATATTTATTCACTAAATTCAGGGCTGCTGGTTGTCTTCCTGTTCATCTCTATCTCCCAACCCCAGGCTTCAGTTCATGTCCAAGGTACTCCCAATTCTTGTCAACTCCTGTGTTTTTCTACCTCTCAAGCATTTTCCTTTGGAACACCGGAAAAGGTTCTGTTGGCAAAATCTCTGACTCTGAGCCTTACTACCAAAAATGAGAACCCCCTTCTGTTTGATGGCTCATCCCTTACTGGACAAACTTTGTATTTCCCCCCTTTGCCTGATCTGCACCAAAAAATGAAACTGATCCACCAGGAAAAAATATTCTGAAGACAGCTAGATACAGCACCTTATCTCACACCTACCTCTTGAAAGTTCCTGATTTGCTTCTCTTCTGCTTGGTGTACAATGAATAATCATTCTCCACAAATACTATATTTCCAGTTTTTAATACTTTGCCATTCCACCTCAGTTTTGTCAGGATCAACTCCTTCTGCAGGTTTGATTACATCTTTACTAACACAGGTCTTGGCTACTTCGGCATAGCCAGGTTTGGAGCACACACACAATGTATACTTTCAATCAGCAAATTCTGCTGTGGACTACTAGTTCATAGTAAAATTAATACAGCCTGTTCCTTTCAGTTTTTCTGGTGCAGCAGAAAACAACAGGTTTTCTTTGAGTGTTCTGTCTTCTAGCTCTACAATTTTTTTAAACCGCTCTTCTTGAGCAGTCTCGTACTCAGCCGGCCTTTTCTTCATTTTGACCTCTGATTTATGCAGTTTTATCAGGTCCGGTGAATAACTTTTTAAAGTGTCTTCTATTTTTCCCAGCCTTTTGTTATTTGAGTCGATATACTCCTTCAATGTTTCATTTAATCAACTCTGAGCATTTAACTTATTTTTTTAACTCTTAAGTTACTGGAAGCCATCTCTTGTTTCAAGGCTGGAGCTTGAACTGCCATTTCCTGAAGAGATGCAGGATCCTTTCCAGGTAATGTTTTCTCCCTACCTCTTCTGGTTGACTTTCTTTCAGGTTCTCTTTGCTGGCATCCAGGCAGTGTACTTACTAGCTAGCACCTGAATTTTACTCAGGTTGACAATAACACTGGCTGCATACCCCCCAAATGTACCAAATTACATTTCCGATTTTCCCAGCTTTTTTTAATTTTTTTTTTATTTTCGCTTTTTAACCTGACATCACCACATGCACGATTATGTCTGCTCAGTCAGCCTGTCAGAATTGAGCTCAACGGCTCACATTTCCAGTTTCTGCCCAGGAAGGACTTTTGTGAGTGCAAGCGGGAATGGACTGTTTATGAGTGCAAGCGGGAATTAGAACTGAACTGCCCAAAGGATGCAAGTACTGCAGAGCTACTTGAGCGAGCAGAAGGACTTTTGTGAGTGCAAGCGGGAATGGACTGGCCAGGAAGGACTGCTTCTGCTGGAACTGAACTGTACTGCAGAGCTACTTGAGCGAGCAGACTGCTTTGAATTAAGGTATGGAATTGCACAGCTACTTGAGCGAATGGAATGCTTAACTGCTTTGAATTGAATGCTGGCTGTGTGTGAGTGGACTGCTTTGAAATGAATGCTGTGTGCGTGTGAGCAGACTGCTTTGAACTGAATGCTGTGTGTGCACGAGCGGAATGCTTTGAAATGAATGCTGTGTGAGCAGACTGCTTCGACTTGTGTATGAATGGACTGCTTTGACTTGTGCGTGAATGGACTGCTTTGACTTGTGTGTAAATGGACTGCTTTGAATTCTGCATGTGTGTGTGTGTGTGTGTGTGTGTGCGTGCATGTGTGTGCGTGCATGTGTGTGTGTGCGTGCATGTGTGTGTGCGTGCATGTGTGTGTGCGTGCATGTGTGTGTGTGTGCGTGTGTGTGTGTGTGTGTGTGTGTGTGTGTGTGTGTGTGTGTGTGTGTGTGTGTGTGTGTGTGTGTGTGAATGCCCCAGGTGAATACACCTGATAGCTACAGGTACTCAGGCTCAAACCCTGTATCATGGGTACAAGTAAAAAGAGCCTGAAGTCCCTAGCCACCACCACTTGTGAATTTATGCCTCATATTTTTGTTCTGTTACTCATAAAATCTGTGGTTTTTCAGGACTTTTGTGGCAAATCAGTGAAGGATTGAATTCACTAATGACAGGCATTTGATTTTCAAACTTCATATTCTTCAGAAAATAAATGGCAGCACAAAACCTTTTATTCTAGCAATTTCCTAAGTTTATAAGATCAGTATTTGTGTGCGTGTGTGTGTGTGTAGGTAGAGGTACTCAGGCTCAAACCTTATACCTTGGGTACAGGTGAAAACAGCATAAAGTCCCTAGCCGCCACCACTTGTGGATTTATGCCGCATATTTTTATTCTGTTCCTCAAAATCTGTGGTTTTCAGGACTTTTGTGGCAATTCAGTGAAGGACTGAATTCACTAATGACAGGCATTTGAATTTCAGATTTCATATTCTTCAGAAAATAATGGTAACAGAAAACATTTTTATTCTGCCAATTTTCTAAGTTTATAAGATCAGTATTTGAGAATTGTCCCCATTTTGGGGCTATATTCCCCCATTATTGGCTTTGTCCAGGTTTTTTGTGCTAAGAGGTTGAGAGATATGTTGAAAAGTGAGAGGTGAATTCACTAAATGATGGCCATTTAAGTTTCAGTCTTCCTATCTTTCAGGAAACTGCTGATTTGGCATAGTGGTATGTTGTTCTGATTGTAGTGCACAGGGTCCTGGGTTCAAGACTTGGCAGTAAAATGCATGGTAGTAACATTTTATTCTAGCAACTTTCCAAAATTATACAAGCAATGTTAAAAATGTTGAAAATAAGTGCAAGATGCTGTGCAAGATGCCTATGGCTTACACTACTGTCATTCTATATATATATATATATATATATATATATATATATATATATATATATATATATATATATATATAGTGTGTGTGTGTGTGTGTGTGTATAGACTTTATGATGGAAATATTCTGAATTGGGTAGTTTTGTCACTATTGGTTCATGCATTCTGTTTCATTGCCTACTGGAAAAATGTTCAAACAAATTTAAAATGCACTCTAACAAGTGTGCTGTATTATACAAGGAATATAATTTAATAAAGTCAGGAAGGTGTATCAAATAACACATGTATGTTTCTTGTTTTGTGTGCAAGGGGCCAATGATTTGAAAACGGCCCAAAGGTAATCTTTATCCACCACTGGCCAGATGCATTTTATTTGGATGTGGTGTGGGTTAAAAGAATGAATGAGAGTTTCAAGGGCAGAGAAGTTTTAATGCTAAGTCTGCTTTCATTGTGAGACAGTACTGGTGTTTTGTTTAATACAGCAGATGCCTATTAGTGTTTGTGCATTGTGCTATAAAATGTAAAAATAAAATCCAAATAATCACTGTTGAAGTAAAGCAGTATGCACATATTAGTGTTTATTCTAAATGGGGCTGAAATAGCCAGGTAGTGGGACACTGGAATGGCTGCAGGCGGACTCTGGTGCCATATTTTGGTTGTCTGTTCTTCAGTTTGCATTTGAAAGTTGGTATCCCACAATTCCATTGGAGTGGGTGGGTATGCAAAATTTATGCTAATCAGTGTACAGATTTCTACCTAAAAAAACAGGAACCAAAATTAAGATAACTATACCACCAGAACAAACTAATCCAGGAATGAAGTTCCACAAAAACACCACCACGTTGATGATACACAGGTTTATTTAGCACTTTTGTCAGATTACATCAACTGACTTCATCAGAATAATCTACAACTTACACACCCATTTAAATACAAATACAAAATAAAACACATGACTGTGTCAACCAATAAAATACACAGATCTATTGAGTAATAGACTTTCCTAGTTAAAAAAACCTTACTAGCTAACTGTTATGAGACACATTTGTAAAAAACCACATCTGTAAAAACAGAAATGTACATACTACTACAAAATACAGTACTAAATGCAACCATAGCTGTTTGCAGAACTATACATCATATGAGTGTAACCTAAGGCGGCTAACAATACAGATGTTGTCATTGAGTCCTGGGGGGACACAAGGATTTAATCTAACCTGCCAACAAAGTTCCCTGAACTCTAAGTAGTCCTCCCAAGGACCTCCCCATGAGTCTTTCTTTACCCCTTCCACAACTAAAAAATGAAGTGTGTATGAGGAATGTTTTGAAATGTGCTTAAATAAAGCATTATTTCCATTACCATTTCTGATGTTCGTGTAATGCTTGTAGATTCTGCCCCTGAACCTCCTCTTGGTCTTGTCTATATAAAAGCAACTACAGTGATGGCACAGGGTGGCATAAACCACCCCTACTGAATTACAGGAAAATTTCACATTAGGTTTAATAGGAATATGGTTGATTTTGATGTACAATTTTTCAGATCTTTTTGATCAAAAAATGGCTGATTTATTTAGTAAAGGTTTTAGTTTTGTGCCAGCAAGACGCTCGAGTATTATAGATCTTGTCCTGGACTTAAATACTGTTTGTCAGGAATTTAAATTTTTGATTATTCAACAGTATTGAGTTAAGTGAACGGGGTGTTGAGTTATGTAAAAAAAAGTACGCATAACCCTCCTGTTCAAAGCTGTCTGGTGTTACTCAAAAAAATTTGTGAATCTGATATTAGGGCATTACTAAGTCAAAGGAATGAAACCAGTTTTGACAACTTGAATATTGTTGAAAGAAATTTATTGGTTAAAATTTGTAAGGCTAGATTAGTAAGAGTTATGAAGCCTGACAAGGGGGGGGGGTAGTTGCGATGTTTAAACAGGACTATGTTGACAGGATGAACCTCCTGTTTGACGATTGTACATATGAGGAGGTTTCATGTCACTTTGTCCACTTAACATATCATAGAATTGATATATTACAAAATGTGTGTAACCAAGGCCAGGTGGAACCAGGTCAGTTTGATTTTTTATACAACAAACACCCCAAGGTTCCAAGTATCTTCAGAATTCCGAAGATACATAAGAATAAAAGGAACCCCCCCCCATGAGACCAACTGTCACTGCTGCAGGTTCTAAACCCCATACATTAGGAAAATGTATTGACTTTGCCCTTAGGGATGTTCTAAAAGGGGAAAGACATATTTGTGTTGATTTGTGGCATTTTCTGTATAAACTGAACAGTGTAATGTTTCAAGAAAATATTAGTTTTCTTACAGTAGTTGTAACCAATTTGTATTGCGTCATTCCACACACACTCTGTTTGGAGTAGTTTGAGGTGTTTTTGTTTGATGGTCATTTTTTTTAATAATAATGAAGTTGCAGTCTTACTGACACTTATGGAAATATTAAAAAAACAACTTTGTTTTTTTTTTAAGGGCAGTACTTTCTACAGAAGACCGGCATTGCTATGGGAGCCATTTGTGCTACCGTTTTTGCAAATATCATCATGCTTATGTGAGAGAGAAAAGTACTTATTTAATTCCAAGTTTTCCAATAAGTGGACTGTATATTTACGTTACATTAATGATTTATTTTTTCTATGGAATAATGGTGGTGAAGATATTACATCTTTTATTGATTACCTTAACACTACTGAGTTTTTGAAATTCACTTTCGTTCATAATGTTTCTGGTATTAATTATTTGGATGTGGACATCAGAAAGGATTTAGACAAAAAAATGTTTTGTTAGCAATTTGTACAGGAAGCCTACTTACTGTAATAGTCTCCTGCATTATAAGAGTAACTTTCCAGAACACCTCAAGAGAAGTATCATAAAAGGACAACTTGTGAGGATTGCCCGGATGGTTAGTACAGAAGAGGATTTTTTACAGCAGGGAGAGACACTTATTGGTATGTTTATGGCTAGGGGATATCCTAGGTACTTGGTAACCCGAATACATAAGGAGGTTGCCCTTAAGAGAAATAATCAGAGTATTCTGCCATTTTGGGTGGTAGTACTATCAAGATTGAAGGAAGTGCTTTCAGCAAAAACATAAAAACTGACCCCTCACGATTTTTTTGCCCTTTTGTCACTAGGTTTTCCAATGACCATAGTAGTATTTATAGTATTTTGAAGAAAAACTGGCAGATTTTTTTGTAGTGACTCAGGACTGCTGGAAAAGGTGGGTTCTAGGCCAGAGATAGTGTTCAAAAGAGGTATTAGTATAAAACATCTTCTTCAAAAGTGTGGGTGTTGATCGAAGCAGTGATGGTAGATTTGGGACTAAGAAATGTGGGTGTTACTCACAATGTCACCTCATTTTGAATAGTGATTATATCAAAATCAACCATATTCCTATTAAACCTAATGGGAAATTTTCCTGTAATTCAGTAGGGGTGGTTTATGCAGCCCTTTGCAGTCAATGTAGCTGCTTTTATATAGGCAAGACCAAGAGGAGGTTCAGGGACAGAATCTACGAGTATTACACGGACATCAGAAATGGTAATGGAAATAACGCTTTATTTAAGCACATTTCAAAACATTCCTCACACTCTTTTCATTGTTTAATTGTGGAAGGGGTAAAGAAAGACCCTAGGGGAGGTCCTTGGGAGGAGTTCAGGGAACTTTGTTGGCAGGTTAGATTAAATGCCTGTGTGCCCCCAGGACTCTAACATCAGCACTGATAGCCTTCTTAGGTTAAGCTCATATGATGTATAGTTCTGCAAACAACATTTAACACTGTATTTTTGTTGTATGTACATTTCTGTTTTTACAGATGTGCTTTTTTTTTTGACAAATGTGCCTTTTATAACAGTTTGCTAGTAAGGTATTTTAACTAGGAACGTCTGCTGTTACACAATAGATCTGTGTATTTTATTGGTTGACACAGTCATGTGTTTAATTTGTATTTAAATGGGTGTGTAAGTTGTAGATTATTCTGATGAAGTCAGTTGATATAATCTGACGAAAGCGCTAAATAAACCTGTGTATCAACATAGTGGTGTTTTTGTGGAACGTCATTCCTGGATTGGTTCGTTCTGGCAGATTTGTACCTACTTTTCATGGGCTTTGTCCAGATTTTTGATGTTTTCAGGTTGAGAGGTATGACTGGCTGCTGTTTCTCAATTTCTGTTTTCACACTAGGAGAGCTGAGTTAAGCTGTAATCGGTGTGCAGCCATCTTGGAAAGTCAGCTTTTAGTGTCTCTTTTGATAAAAATGTATATTTACTTAATGCAGTAATTTTCAGCTTGTTCAATTACTGGGCAGGAATATTAAGTCCTCCACTGGAATTAAGAAAACATATGTTAGAATTTTTTTTCATCTTTCCTCTGAGGATCAAGGTTGAATCCAACAAAACAAGGAATTGAATGCAATAATTAAAAAGGGGTATCAAAACTAATTAATACAGTAATTTTTGTGCTTTATTACATTTGTTTTATGTATTAAAATAAATGAAATTAACTGAAATTAGTTCTATGTAGGGTGCTACAAGAAAAAAAGAAAAAACTGGGAAGCTGCTGCAACAGGAAAGAAGAAACTGCAACTAAGTTACTTCCTGTTCATCAGTACAAGAGAAAAATGATAGCATGGAAAATAAGTAATGGACATGTAAACATATGCAGGCCAAAACTGAATGCAGATAATTCAAGTATCTTGTTAATACATGGCAAACATTGGGTGAATAAAATAAATAAATGGATACATAAAAGACAAAACATGTTTATGGCTGCAGAAGGATATTTTTTTACGCAGACTAATGCTAGCCAAAACTAGCATGAAAAGCGAAAAGAACAGTGAAACAACAGGTTACTTCAATTTCTGGCTATCTAAAAGAAACACTGGAAAATGTATTTTATAACATGTACAATGACAGAGGGTTTTCAGACTTTGGTAAAGAATGATTTCCTTTTTGAGCAGAAACTTTCAATAATTAAGGTATGCTTAATCCATAATCCCTTGTTATCCCTTAATGGCAACAATGTTCAACCCAAACAGGAAGCTCACTTCTAGGACATCCCGATGATGTTCAAACACACAAAGATCACGTCTACGAAGTTCCAACAAATACCTAAATTATTTTGAGTTCCCATAAAAAAAAGAAAAAGAAAGATAATACACATGCCACAGAGAAAGGAAAGGAGCATTCCAGTTCCTTGCACATTTTTGTACATTCTTATGACCCACCTTAAAAATGTTTCTACATGGTTGTCACCACATATTATTACAACTGGTAAATGTATAAACATGGGTTGCTGGAAAAGTAAAGTCTTGCACCTGCAAATATGGGGCAACTCCTGATACAGGAACTGTTATACTGGTTAAAATAACTCTGCCTAGTGGTAAGGAATGCCTTATTAAGGAGACCCTGATTAAAATGCATTGCTTACCATAAGAAGTAGCTTTAATATAAACCAGTAGGGTAGACCAGAATGCTTGCTTCAGAAGACCTGTAGTACACAAGAAGCTGTTGAGATGACTGGAAAACTTGCAGACTTGGCCTATCAAAATTTTTATAGGTAAAGACCAGACATTGTATGAGCATTACCATCACAGAATGTAAAGCAAATGATCCTATACCATGCAAAATGTTTCTTCTACTGGAATGCCCTGGACCTTTTGAGACACAGATTCATTTCAATTTATTGTGGATAATATGTTTATTCGTTAAACTCTCTTCTTATTGTTCTTGGAAATAAGTATATCCCAAGGAAGCTTGATGGCATCAAACCTCATCTCTGACTTATACAGAGAAAAATAGAGAGAACCCAATTTTCACTTCCTATTGCCTTAAAGGTCAAAGGGTATACAGCTGCAGACAAAGCTGAACATTATTAAACTATGTTTCTCTGCTTAATGTCTAAACCAAAGCAAGCACATTTACTTAATGGGAAAAAAACTCCAGAAAGACTGCAGAAAATAAATGCTATAACCCAAACCTAGTTGATAAAGATGTGCTGATCAGGCGGCAAACTGTCTCCTGGAATTACACTTCTACTGACAAAAAGAATAGTTGTGTGAGAACTTAACTAACCATAGATTTCCTTCTCTTCCATGTTGCAGTATTCATAACCTTAGGGAGTTGCTGCCTGCAGCACCGGACATCTGGCCAGTATACCAAAGTCTTAGAAACAGCACTTTTTTGACCACATCATGCATCTAATCCAGTACAAGTCTTGATCCTACAACAATCTGCTAGATATCAGAATACTGGTCTACACTGGAAGGATGGATAACAAGGGGCTAAAAGTATTTCCTAACAGAAAACAGTAATAGAATTTGAGATCCATTAACAAACAGATGTTTCAATACAGTTTACTATCGGCCTTGTCTAAGGGTGTCCTTGCCCTTACTGTACACCAAATTTTCCCTACTTTCTCTCTCTCTTTTCTGAGTTTTAATAAAGCTTTCTGGATAATACATACAGACATAGTGTGTGAAGCCCTTTGTGTCTGTCTACTACAAACTTAAACGTAAAAAAAAATTATACAGCTAATGTAACATCTATCATCACTAATAAATAAATAAAAGTCAAACATCTCAAGGCATTCTGAACAGAAATTTCAGTCTAACACAACCAATAAACTTACTGTGGCTGAAAACGATCACCAAGTGACCAACTTAAGTGTTTAGAAGAAATAAAGTATAGATAACACTGTTTATAAACATCATGTGCTACATAAAGTCAGAGAATCAGCAATGAAAACAAAACTTGTGTACTTACAACTCTAAATTCATGTTTTCTTGTACTGTTCATGTCAACCTGTGTGTTAAAAGATCTGATCGGATCTAAGTCCAGCAATTAGGAATCTTTGCTCCGAAGCTCAAACTCCCTTCCCATAATGTTCCGTGTTCCCAAGTCTCCTCAGATCAAGTCTGTCCCTTCCATACCTGACCTCCAACTAACATGTTACCCAAGAAAACCAAGGCTACAAGGGTCCTTAAACAAACTTCGGGCAGGCATGCAAGGTCCACTAGGAACCACAAATTTCAGTAATAATTTGTTATGAGAGTGGGAGGGATGGTTGAGACATAACAGAAAAAGAAAAAAAAAACGCAGATCTACCATTATGCATTCCTCTCGGTCTCTTAGGGCAAGAAATCTGGAAAAAAGCCATAAATATGGACACTTTTTAAATATTGCTGTTACAGATTTAGAACATTAGCCTGACTTTTCTGAGGGATACAAAGTCTGAAACCCAAATGTCGGTCATTATTCTCTGAATTCAA
Organism: Protopterus annectens; assembly: GCF_019279795.1. Classification (NCBI taxonomy): domain Eukaryota; kingdom Metazoa; phylum Chordata; order Ceratodontiformes; family Protopteridae; genus Protopterus; species Protopterus annectens. The sequence goes on along the minus strand of NC_056731.1, from coordinate 911,011,297 downwards.
CCCTCAATGACTTGACAATGACTTTCCAGAAAACCACAATTTTATGAGAAACAGCCCAAAAATACGAGGCAAAAAATCTGGTCATTCTGCGAAAATCTGTACAGCTGAGAGGTATGCCACCATGTTAAGTACATAACTTTTGTATCTGATGTTACCTTTTCAATCTCTCTCAACCTGTGAGACAGAGTTCCCAGCCAGACTAATTGAACCGGGAAAAGCTGAAAGAAGACAGTATTCCACAAAATGGGGAGCCAAATGAGAGATTGATTTCCTGAAACCCTTGGTCCTGTCTAAATAAAATCTCAACTGATGATGATGAAGGCAGTTAAGAATGTATTTGCCTTACTACTCAAATTTGGAAAGAATAGTGGCAAATGAATAAACTGATCCAGATTGGACTCATACGATACCAGGAAAAAGGTTAGAATAGTCCACAATGACACCCTGCTGTTGTGAAAAATGACGTAAAAATGACTAAAGGACAAAGTCTTAAGTTCAGAGACCCATATGACAAAAAATTATTGCAATTAAGAGAGAGTTTTCCATGATACAAACTCTAAGTCCACAGCAGCGGTAGGATAAAAGTGTGTCCTGGTCAAGACTTGTAGTAAAACGGACATATCCCAAGGTGGAATCGGGTCCATTAAAAAAGGTCCAAGAAGAAAGGTTCTTTTCAAAAAGGCTTTAGACAGCCTTAGAAAAACTATGGGAAGACTGTCCTAACCAACATGGAAATTGGAAATGGCCGCCAGCTGAATCTTAACAGTAGAGTAGCTAGCCTCAGACTGGAAAAAGACCAGCTAGAAGAAAGGGATTCAAACACTTTGATATGGCACACACAGAAAATCTCTTCCACTTACTACTACAAGGTTTCTGGAGGAGGGCTTCTGAGCTGAAGAAAGGGTATACACAACTCTATCAGATAGCCTGGAATCTCTGATCACTGGAAGTGAAGGAATCAAGCGGTTAGTCTGAGGAATTTAAGATTTGTGTGAGGCAGCCTTAAAGGATGGGAAATTAAATCGGGAACTGGATGCAGAACCCAAGAAGGGTGCACTAGATGAGGCTAAAAAAAGGGGAACCAGACTTGTATGGGCTAGAAGGGGGCTGTATGGATTATGGCTGTCTTGCAATCAGCTACTTTCTCTAGAAACTAGAGTTATCAAAGGTGTGCGAAGATAAGTGTAAGAGAAGTGGAGCCAAATATGGACTAGAATGTCCTACGATGACTATCCCTTGGAAGTGATCAGGGCAAGCAATGAAGCTATTGTATTTTGCATTTGAAGAAGTCACAAACTGGCTGCAGTAAGGCTGGCCACAGTGGCTGAAAGTCTGTGCAGCCACTGATGAATTGAGGGACCACTCATGAGGCACCAGAAAGCTCCTGCTCAACCTGTCCAATAGAAAGTTAGATTTCTCTGCTTTATGCATTACTGTAACAAAGCACAGCTAAAACATCATCCATTGCTACATCTTCGCATCATCTCAACACAGGGAATTGGACTGAATTCACTGTTTGTTGATGTAACAGAACTATCATGTTGTCAGTCTGACTCAAGATCACACCTTTGGTGAGACAGTCATGAAAAGCCTGTACCACCAGAAGGACTACTCATCTCCAAAACAATGATGTGCAGAAGGGCCTCTGACTGGGACCAGGCAGCTTGGACCATCTTCCCCTTGAAATGCCCCCCCCCCACTCCACGAAGGAAGTGTCCATGGTCACCATAACTATGGAAGCAAAAATGGACATCCAGAGGAGACATGACTGGATTTGATAACAGACCTCCATAAGACATATGGGAAAACTCTTGACTGAAATGTCTGATGGAATGAAAGCATCAACTGAAGAACCCTTGTGTAGCACCCGATCAAGGGAATCAGTGATAAGACATCTTACCCTACTGTTCACTTCTGGTAACTGTGGATCCAACTATAGGGCAAACAAGGTGGGTCCATCTGAAGCTCTGAAACTCGAGTGTCATAGAATGGACTGAAGAAGGAAAGATGCCTTGAAGCACTCTACGAAAATTACAGGAGGTGCTTCCAGGCCAGGAAACAAGCAGCAATGCTGGTGCCTGCTGCCCTGACCACACCAACTGCTGCATGGAGATGTTCATTATCTATATGGTGATCGACTGAACTACCATGAACTTATGACTCTCAGCAAAAAAATCGAGACATAACTGACTTGGTGATCTTGTTGATCAGGTCCCTCTGAAGTCTAGTCAGATGTGCCACAGAATTCAGCACACAAAAGGCAAAGGTGGCTGAAGCGCAAGTGCACTTCATAAATCTTTCCAAGGCTCAGGACCCTTTGATTGGAGGATAGACTAATGCGCTCGCCCACAAAATCTTTCTTAGTAGCTTCAGCAACAGCAATACCATCAACCCTAGGACCTTTACTCCAATGAGACCTATCCTTGGGTAGAAATCAGATTTATTTGTCTTATTAGGTATAAGCTTCATCAAAATGGGTTCTCCCACCCCCCCCCACCCCCCAGACACCAGGTTGAAAAGTTCTTCAGGAGGAGTTACCACCCAAGTCATGAATGGTCCTGCACTGAAGGCATCAATAAACTCACTCCTCAGAGGACGGGGCTTTGGAAGTCCAACCCTCCCCCATCTCATCAAGATGTTTCCAAAGGAGATTTGGGGATCCTTCCCCTGCATCGAGGTCAGAGACTCCTGGGGGAATCTAATCAAGTACCATTCTTTTGCACTGTTTTCTTTGCTCCACCAAGGGAGACAAGAAAGCTTTAGGGAGCCCCATATCTGGGGCTGCTTGAGACCTTGAGGTTCAGGCTGTCCCTGGGAGAATGAAGACCCCCGAAAGACAAGAGTGAGATTGGAATGGATCTGATGCAGGGTGTGGTGTCTGATGCAAGCACCTTGTGGACCTAACAGACCACGAGGAAGCCGAGGATAGCTTAGCAGGGAGGTGCAACGGTTTATCCAGATACTGGATCTTAAATGGAGAAGACTGGACTGAAGGCAACAAAGGCTCCTGCAAGAAGTGTCAAAACAGGAGATTGCAGCTAACCAGACTCAGGCAATGCAACCAGAAAATGACTCATTACCTCTGACAGCTGGGACAGAAGTGACTCTGATGTCAGTGCCAAGGGAATCGGGGATCAGTACTATGGAGGTACTGACACCAGCTCCACAGGGGGAATCAGAGGAGGAAAAGAGCCTTGGGGCATTCTTTGCTGACTCATCTGTGGCTAGGAACTCAGCAGGTCCTTTTCTGACATCATGACCTCCGTTCTTTTCCCCTTTCCTTTTCCGTTCTGTCTATTTATCTTCCCTTTCTCCAAAGGCTTCTTGAATAAAGTGGAACAACTTAGAGACAGAGCCTGTCAAATTAGAGGCAGGAAGGATCCCCTTCAGCACGAAGTTGATTTATGTGGCCCCAAAAGAGACAAAGGCCTGACAGTCTTGTTCTAAGTGGGATACCCCAAACAAGGAACACACTTGTCCATGGGATTCTTGAGGGATAATTTTATGACTACAATTAATACACTTGGGGAAGGCCACATCTTATCAACAGTTTCTATACTTCTATATATACGTACAAACAAAGCACACCACAAAGTAACCCACATAGAATCAGTAGCACATGAAGAATTCACAGTGAAACTTACAAGAAACCAGCAAACTTGAGAGTCTAACGACTATTCAATACGTAGTGTTGTACTAGCAAGACAGCACAGTTAAGAAATCCCAGAAATGTGAAAGGCACAGAGGCCAGAGAGAGAGAAAGAACAGCCTAGGCCTAACATGTACCGCAGAGGTGCGGAAAAGGCAAATTTTTTTAAAATCTAGACACACACAATTCGAAAAACCTTACACAACAGCAATCCTAGATGTACACATGCAAGAAAACAGAAGAATAATATAAAAAACACATCTCCAAGTGTGCTTCAGAAAAAAAATACATGACAGTGAATAGCAGCAAACTTAGGAATGCAGAGCCTGGAGGGTAGTTGGAGCTCTGGAGAAAAGATTCAAATGCCAGCCACAGATCTGATAGGATCCGATAATGGAGAAGTACAGACGGACAGAAAAGACAACACTGGATCTAGTGTCACCCTCATGTAGGAAGACCAATGACAACTTGCAAAACTAATCAGAAGATGGCAGCCATATCAATGATAATTCAAATGCTATGCATATTTAAATACAGCCAGTGGAGATCTCAAAAGAAAAATAATGAAGGTCTATATCTCAGAAATATAGGCAAAAGGCAAGTTAATATCCTGCACTATATACATTCATATGACCAAAATAATTGTGAGAATAGTAGAACAATGAAAACAAAAGCAGTGAACAGAATGGAAAATAGGATAACACAGAGACCAACTTTATCCTCTCTCTCTGCTGAGATTGTGGACATCTGAAGTTATAGTCTCTCTAGGCAGAGAACAAGATTAGATGCAGACAGTTTTACAAACTCTACGTAAGTGCTGTTTGGGTACAAAGTACAATACACATGGTTATGGGCAAATGAACCACAACAGCCCATCATGACATTTATAATGTCCAAATATACTTCACAAACCAGCACCACAATTAGAAGCAGCAGTAGCACACCTACTCCATCTCTTTCAGCTGAGGACACAGAAGAAAAACTCACCATTAACGGCTCAAAGTATGAATGCATAAGCTGTCAATAGAGCAGACTAGTTCCTCTAATAACTCATGGGTACTTGTGGTGCAACACACCTAAAATGGCATCAACCTCAGCACATCAGGTCAAGGGGAGGACCATATAGCTATGGAAATTTTAGAACTCCTCTCCCACTTAAAAATGTGTCACTGTACTAAAAAAAAGCATCTATTACTGAAGGAAACTTAGGTTAAATTGACATAATAGCCCATACTAGGGAAGAAAGGTGAAACCTTACAACTTCTGCAAAATTAGCAGGAGAAACTGCATGGCAGGACCAGTAGGCAATAAACGGCGGACCATCCACATGGGAAGAATCTATCCTGAACCATTTCAAACAAGATCACTGCCAATTATAACCGTGCTGAAATTATCAATTGTTATTTTGAGTTTGCATTTGCCATTTATACTTTTTGTACCTTTTCTCCCTGTAAGCTCTGAAGCCACTTTATGATACAGGGACTCAAACAGCCACAGTTCTAAGACTCTATAACACAACAGCGTTTATCTTTCCTTTGCCAAATTCAACTGGGTGCCATTCTGCTGATGCACTGTTTCCTGGACTGCTGACTCTGGTTGATATTATTTTAGAGCTATTACTGAAGTTTTTTTTAACAGCACCCACATGCTGCTGACTGCAGTTTGATGAGGGATTTTCTTAAGCTGGTTTGCTTTGCTGTGCTCCGTAATGAAGTGCATTGGCTTCCTTCTGGTGTGAGATTCAGGGAATTGATTCTGACACTAGAATAGAGGATTTGACAATCATTATGGTCTCATATGTTTACAGTAATGTTTGGCTATTGCAGTTTGGATGCTGTATGGCAGTCTTTACTTTTGAAGACTGTAAAATCTGTGGTTCACCCCCTAATTTTAATGGTTTGTGAACATCATAATTAAGGTCAGTGTGATGAGGGATGCCTCCACCTGTACTGTTAATTTCACAAAATGTTCCTGGAGGGGTATTTCATAAGTCTGGCTCGCATGACAACTTCTATAGAAGCATACAAAGAAAAGAAAGGAATAGATGGAATTACTGGGTGAGTTGTAGAATCATGGTTGTGCTGATGGATGGGTTTGGTGCGGTGAAGCATCACTTAAAACAGCAGATGAAGTATCTCGTTTTTTCACTGGGGGAAACTACCCATTATTAAGCCTCATTGTTCATCTGCTTTTCTGTTGATTTATCCGTGTACCAACTGATGTCTGGGCAGTACAGTACTTAAGCTTTAAGTGCTTTTTATTGTAACTTATTTGTATCTAACATAGCTTTTATCTTTCTAACACAATTTTAATTGGTTTTTACATGGAATTCAAGGTGGTCTAAAAGATTTTATTCTGATGAAGTCCTTGTATGAATAAATGATGCACTTCCTGTATGAGACTTCATTTTTTATTTACATTTTATTCTATCTTAATTTTTTTTATCTTTAACATCCATAGTGAATATAGCTCATCATCCTTTCAACTGTTTTAAAGTCATCATATCAATTTGTAGATTACTGCAGTAAAGTAATTCTGTCTTATAAGTTCATACGTTGGTACTAGGCTATCGGCCCTAGGGATTATACAAGCCTAACCATAACAATTCCATGGCAATTTCTTCCCACAATATTTACTTCCCTGGACCCCTGTCTAGCATGGCGACAGACGTGATCCCTGGGGTAATTTCCCATCTCCCATCCAGTCATCAAGGCTCCTTTTGAGAGGGCCAAAGAGGTGCTCTGCTTGACATGTATGGGCAGTCTATTCTAGAGTTTGGGGAGTCTACTGGGTCAGGAACCTATCCCCCCAGCATGTTTTGTTCATTGTGATAAGATTTAGATCCTTGGAGCATGTGGCTCTGAGGGATTGGGATTTCTTTAAGTGTAGCATGTCCAACAGCTCTGGGTTTGACATGGCCTTGTATGTTAAGCAAAGATCGCCTCTGAGTGGACGATATGCGACAGAGCATAGCTGGAGTTTTTTTTAGATGGTCAGCATAGGGCATCTGCTTTAGGCCTGTGATTCTTTTAGTGAGGTATTTTTGCGGCCTTTCCAGTTGTTGCAGATGTCTTGAGAGGTACATAACAAACTGGGCGTTGTATTCTATAATGGGTCTAATGAGGGATGAGTACAGTGGGACAATGACATCCTTTTTTCTGGATGAAAAGCCTTTAGTGATGAGGTGTGTCACATAGGATTTCCTGACTGCTGTGGCGATGTGGTTATCAAAGGTGAGACCACTATCCACATGAGTCCCTAAGTCTCTTATCACACTTCTGGTGTTTAGTGTACTGCCACCTATGTGGTAATTCATGGGTTCATGTTTTTTCCCCAAAGGGGATAACTATACATTTCTTGGCACTGAGCTTGAGCCCATGGCTCTGGTACCAAGCATCTGTTTCTATAAACCCTTTTGTAGAATATCCACATCATTTGGGGATTCAATAATGGCTCCCAGTTTGCAATCAACTGCCAATTTTGTTAGCCAGAGTCCCTTATTGTTGGCCTGTACTTCAGAGAAGTAGATGCCAAACAAGAGCAGTCCCAGGACTGAACCAGAGGTACTCCACTTGTCTGGAGCTGGATATGGAGTCAGCTACTTTTACAGTGTTTTGTTTATTGTGTACCCTTAGGCATGTTAGAAGCCTTTTTACAAATGCCAGATATTGAAGAAGAATGTCCTTGTTCTCTGCTTGAATGAGACAGTCGTCCAAGTAAAGATAAATTTATATGCTTCTTTGCCTGCAAAATGCAATTACTGGTGCCAGGCACTTTGTAAAGACCCTGGGCGCAGTAGATAAGCCAAAGAGCAGTGCAGAGAATTGGTAATGCATAAAACCTGCCTTGAAGCAGAGGTACCTTCTGCAGGATTCCCTTACTGGGATATGCAAGTACGCCTCTTAAGTCTAGAGTCACTAACCAAGCGTTCTTGCCCAGCATAGGCAATAGCTGTTGCAAAGCCAGCATTTTGAATTTTGGAATGTCCAGGAATGTGTTCAAAATCAATAAGTCCAGTATTGGACGCCAGGCACTGTCTTTTCTGGGAAGCAGGAACAGTGGAATAAAAACCTTGTCTTTTTTCCTGCTCTGGTAGTGGTTGAATAGCCCCCATATCCATGAGGGACGTAACTTGTTTCTGAGCCTCTGCCCATTGATTTTGTGGCAGATCTGGCCAACCATTTGGAATTGTCAAAGTATGGAAATGAAATCTGTACCCCTGGGATACTATGTTTAATACCCACTTGGCCTGGGTAATTAATTGCCAATTTTGAGCATGAAGTGCTAATTTTCCCCCCAAGGGGGCTGCCAAAAGATAAGTGCTTGGTGATGATAGGGGGAAGTCATTGAGAATGCTTACTGTAGGGTTGTGTTTTGTTTCCTCCAGATTTGGAGGTGGAGGCACCCCATTGCTTTAACCTGTATCTAGAGCCTTTTGAGCACCTGGATTTGCCTTGAGAGGCTCTGTTGGACACAGGAAAGAACCAATTTTTAGTAGGCCAGTGCCTACTGAATCTGGATGGCTGCATTTGTAAGAAATCTTTTACAGTTTGCATAGATTTAGCTTTGTCTTCCATTTTCTTTAAAACCTCTTCTGCCTTATTACCAAGCAGAGTATCATGCTGTAAAGGGGCATCCAACAATTTAGCTTTAACATGATCAGGCAGATTTTGCTCCTTGAGACAGGCAAGCCTTCTAATCACAGATCCAGTAACTGCGGCCCTGCAAGAGGCCTCCAAGGAATCACAACCACATTGCAAAGTATGCTTTCCAACCTGTTCTGCTGCATGCAATAATTCCTGTAATTCTTTATTTTCCATACAATCAGAAATCAACATCATTTTCTGTATCAATAAGCCCATAATATGCTGTTGATATTTAAGCATATGAAAATGGCAGTTTAAGGCCCTAATTGCCAAAATTGCAGACATATAAAACCTTCTTTCCCCCTCTATCCAGCGCCCTGGAATCTCTATCAGAGGGGGTAGGATGTTTGGCTGTAGAGGCCTTTACACCGTTGGGACCCTGTGAGATGGTTTCAGGATCAGGAGCAGGATTTTTGAATAGAAATTTGTGGGAGTCAGAAATCCTGTAATATCTGTCTGGCTTACTAGGAGCCAGAGGTAGGGAATCAGGAGCCATGCTTGATTCCGAAAACACATCATCAACAATGTCTAATACAGGAGGTATAGCCAAAGGCCTAGGCTGAGGAAGAAGAAGAAAATCCCTAAGCCTCTTTTTTGATTCAGAGAAATCCTGACTCTCCCAATGAAAATATTCCCTTAAAGTATGCAAGGTTTCGCCAAAAAAATAATCCTCAGGAGGAGATGCAGATGGGATGGATTCTTCTGCATCTGAATCCTCATAGGGTGGAATAGAAAATTTCTGATCAGAAGAGGAATCAGAAGAAATAGAAACTTGATCTGAAAATTCATAATCAGTGTCTTGCCTAGGCCTCTTGGCAGGGGGGGGGGGGTGGGAACCCCTGATCAAGTTAATTAAGTCCTGAGCCATTTTGATCATCTGTTTTTTAGGCTTAGAGGCCTGAGCACGTGGATCATGTGTCTGTTTTTTAGACTTAGAAGTTGTTTTTGATCTTGTTTTTGAAGCTGGCGTCGGTTTTATGTAAAAATGTTGAGGCCTGAAAACACCCTCAGAAGCCGGTGCCTGCTCAGCAGCTCCGGACCCATCCAAGGGAGAGACATCCGCAGGTTCAATACTCTGAGAATCTCGCGGCATACCATACTCTGCATGGGTCTCGGTAAAGGCCTGCGACTCAAAAGTAGCGGGTTTCAGGGGCTGCGAAAGTGCCTCAATGAGTACCAGCGACTGGCTTAGGAGAAACTTTGTTGGTTTTGGACCTCGACGGTCTGTCTGTCTTTTTCTTTGCGTTTTTTGTGAACTCTGGTAGTCGGACTGCTATCCGATGACATTTCAGGGTAATTAAATCTGTATCCAAAATATTTTAAAGCAAAAATATAGTGACGCTTAATAGTGCGTTGGTTAAATCTAGCACAAAACCGACAGCAAGGCATGTTATGATTTGGGCCTAGGCAAGGAATACAGTACAAATGAAAATCCTTATGAGGTATTTGCTTCCCACAAGTAATGCAATTAACAACTTTTACTGACATTGGTAAGGAGCAAGAAAGAGTTTGCCCAACGGGGTACTTAGCTTTAGTTGAAGACTTCGGTTCTGAAACTCGAATGCGAAAATTTCAGGAGTCGGCTGACCGGCACTTGCGAACTGCTTCTGCTTCGGGCACCGCACGGTAAGAAAGACTGATAAAAATGGCGTCGGCTGCATGTTTTATACCTCTGACGACCTGACGTCATGGAAGAGGACACAGCAACCGACGCAGGACCCCAGACTTTGTTATTCAGGTCGACTGAGGGCAACCTGCCAGCAGATTACCCAAATGTAATGACTGCAACAGTGAAACAACAAGAATATCTGGATCTCAGCAGTGGATGCAAAAGAAAAGTCCCTTTAAGGAAAGCCTTGGATAAACTAGGAGATGTTATACAAGTATGATTTTCACTCATGCGGAGAAAGGATATAGCAGCTTACTGTACTCTGACGGTGGAGTAGCTAGATCCACACTTGAAAAAATGTGTGTGAGAAAGTCTAAAGTGGAGGTGAGAAAGGATCAATATTTTTAACTGCCCAAATAGAAAACCTTTTCCATTTGCTTTTGTAAATTTTTCTAGTAATGGTTTTTTGGGAAGAGGACAAAATGTGAATTGAAAATGAAAACCTGGACTGGCAAACCATCACTGGAAGTGGAGAAAACTTCAGTCAACTTGACAGACAATGTTTCGGTGAGACAACCCTAACAGGCAAGAAAGTTGATGAGGGTCCTAGCCTAGCACCCAGATAGGGTGGACTAGATGAGGCTGGGGGAAGGAAACTACACTAGTCAAGTCCAATAAAGGGCTATGAGGAGGACTGTGACCTTCATCGTGGACGCTTTCTGTAAAAACTTTGGAATCAGGGGCTTCAGAAAAAAGGCATACAGAAGTCTCAGGGGCCAAGAATGCATTAGAGCATCCCTGGGTGACCCCCCCCCCCCCCAAGAGATTGGAGTGAAGAACTTGCTGCATTTGGTGCTGTGGGGAAAGCAAATAGAATGCAGCAAGGTCAGCCCCAGTGGCTGAAAATCCCCACCATTATTAAAGCATTGAGTGACCACTCGTGACCGAGTAAACTCAATCTTTTCAACTTGTACTCAAGGATGCTGGACTTCCTCAGGATGTGCATCGTTATTAGAAAGTGGCAAGACAATATTGCCCACTGCCACATTCTCATGGCCTCGACACAATGGATAAGATCAGGTTCCTCCCTGTTTGCTGATGTAACAACTGCCATGCTGTCTGTCTGGATAGAAATCAACACCCAATTGAATAGAGTTCTGAAAAGCGTGCAACGCTAGGAGAACAGCTCTCATTTTCTAATACACTAATGTCTAGACTGGCTTCTGTTTAAAACCATGTGCCTTGGACTGTCTTTCCCAGATAATGCCCCACTCACCCCAGTTGGGGAGCATCTGTGGTTACTGTGGCTTGAGGGTGGGGGAGGAAGAATGAATGGATGTTCTTGTAGAATACGTGGAAATGCCAGCCATCACTGTATGTGTGCTCTGCAAATCTTCATTAGTGACACTTGAAAATACATGGGTTGTTTTCTGATTGACCAGTGAACCACCAAACTCCACTGAAGTACTTACACTTAGGAATCTGGCTAGGGAAACTAATATGACAAACTGCCATGAAGACCAAAAGGTGAAGAATTAGTTTTGCTGGTAGTCTCTGATAGGATAAAATCTTCTGAGCTTGCTGGTGAAGCTATGTAACTTTTGTTTGGAGAAGTCATGTTATCTGAAGTTTTGTGTCGATAAGAGTTTTGCTAAACCTTAGCGATTGAACTGGCTGTGGCTTGGATTTTGTTAGATTCACTGTAATCCTCAGTGTCTATACACAGTTGCAGCAAGGAGTCTCTCGCTTGAATGAGTAGACTCCTGGAAGGTTGGTAACAACACACGAATCACTAAAAATGCTAATATTTAATAAGAAGCTTTCGGGTTATCCACCCTTCATTAGCATGTAAAAACAGTGAACTTTTTCAAGTTTTAAACAGAGGTTCAATTAGAATCACATGATACAGTCAGCCTACCAAATCCTGTTCATTTAATAACAATTAAAACAATTAAAACTTAATGACTAGTTTCTACTTGCATTATATATAAATATGTATATAAAAATAGCATAAGATGTCAAGGTAGAATAAAATGCAAAACTATATACAAAAATAAACCCATATATAAGAAACATAGAAAGATCATAAAATTTCCATCAAATATTATCTCTGTCTTTTTACCAGTATCGGCTTTAAACTAAAAGTACTATTTAAGCCTGGTGGTGAATCTGCTTGCAACCTGACAATCCATTCATATTCTCTCAGTTCAAGTTCATTATTTATATCACCCCCTCTTGGATTCATACTTACTACATTTATACCCCTAAATCTAAATGTATGTGTGCTGAAGTCCATAATATGTTTAAAAAGACCATTATTTATTACTTTCCTTTTTATTTCTGACTTATGTTCAATTATACGGCCTTTTAATTTTCTCATAGTTTTTCCTATATAAAATGCTGTGCACATTGTGCATGTTGCTAGATATACTAGCTTTGTTGTGTTACAATTTACTAAACAATTAAAGGCAAACCTTTCTTTTGTTACTGGATGCTGAAAGTCTTCACCTTTATCAAAAATATCCATGCAACAGGTGCAATTAAAGCATTTATATGTTCCTTTTTTACCATGAGTTACTATGTCCTTATTCTTAAAATCAAATAGCACAGCATTTGTTTTAAGGTCTCCTCATTCCTAAAAGCAAATTTTGGTTTTGGACCTATCAAGACCTTTAGTTCTGGCATTGCTAATAAGATTATCCATTTTTTTCTATAATATCACAAACTTCTTTTGTGTTACCATTAAATGTAGTCACATATCTTACTATATTCCTATCAATATTTTTGTGCATACCTTGTACTAGTAACATTGAATCCTTATCAAAACTAGGCTTATTTATCTTTCCTGCCTGAAAGAACCCCATTATATATAGTATTTATACTGTGTATTGGGTAACCATTCATAATAAATTCATCCTTAATTAAGTTTGCTTGATCTATAAAGTTTATTTTCCTCAGTATTCAATTTGCTAACTCTTATTAACTGTGATTTAAGAATACATTTAAACGTATGGGGAGCATGCATGCTGTTTCTTTTTAAGTATCTATTCACATGCACCTCTTTCCTATAGATCATGGTTTCTATTTTATCTGGTTTCTTATATATGTTCACATCTAAAAATACAATATTTTCAGGTGATGAAACCATTTTAAACTTCAAAAAACTTGTGGTTGTATTTAGATATGTAACATAACTTTTCAACTCTGTCAGTACCATTCCAGACAAAAAAACAGTCATCCACAAACTTACAGTATGACTTTACTTTGCTGTTAAGCTCATTGTAATCACTCAATATATACTCCTTTTCCCATTGATAGAGCACCAAGTTCGCAAACGTATTTGCAGGTAAGGAATGCTATCAAAAATAAACATTTTTTGTCAGAACCACTTCTAAAAGCATACAGATATTCTCTATTTCTCTATATTGTAAATCTGTTTCTGTACAAAGAAAACTTCTTATCACTTCCACACCACAGTCTATCGGAATGACCGTAAATAGAGAAGTATATCCAGAGTAACGAACAAGAAGTTAAAATTATTTCCTTGTTCGTACCATTTAGAAAGCTTTTCCAAAAAAAATGTGCTGCCTCTTTTATGATACTAGTACATTTTGATAAATACCTAGATAGTTTCTTCTGCAAATACTTGGATATAGGTTCCGTTATATCTTGATTTAACAATTGATCTGTTCAACTATTTTACGGTACCTTGCCCTAAGACACCACAAATATATGGGATTCCTAAAATCCATAAATCCTTAGAAGATCCACCTTTGAGGCCTATAGTCTCAGGCAAAGGATGGATGGGAAAAGGAGTATATATTGAGTGATTACAATGAGCTTAACAGCAAAGTAAAGTCATACTGTAAGTTTGTGGATGACTGTTTTTTTGTCTGGAATGGTACTGACAGAGTTGAAAAGTTATGTTACATATCTAAATACAACCACAAGTTTTTTGAAGTTTAAAATGATTTCATCACCTGAAAATATTGTATTTTTAGATGTGAACATATATAAGAAACAAGATAAATTAGAAACCATGATCTATAGGAAAGAGGTGCATGCGAATAGGTACTTAAAAAGAAACGGCATGCATGCTCCCCATACGTTTAAAGGTATTCTTAAATCACAGTTAATAAGAGTTAGCAAATTGAATACTGAGGAAAATAACTTTATAGATCAAGCAAACTTAATGAAGGATGAATTTATTAGGAATGGTTACCCAATACACAGTATAAATACTATATATAATGAGGTTCTTTCAGGCAGGAAAGATAAATATAAGCCTAGTTTTGGTAAGGATTCAATGTTACTAGTACAAGGTATGCATGAAAATATTGATAGGAATATAGTAAGATATGTGACATTTAATGATAACACAAAAGAAGTTTGTGATATTGTAGAAAAAAACTGGATAATCTTATTAGCAATGCCAGAACTAAAGGACTTGATGGGCCCAATACCAAAATTTGCTTTTAGGAATGAGGAGACCTTAAAACAAATGCTGTGCTATAAAGATTTTAAGAATAAGGACATAGTAACTCATGGTAAAAAAGGAACATATAAATGCTTTAATTGCACCTGTTGCATGGATATTTTTGATAAAGGTGAAGACTTTCAGCATCCAGTAACAAAAGAAAGGTTTACCTTTAATTGTTTAGTAAATTGTAACACGACAAAGCTAGTATATCTAGCAACATGCACAATGTGCACTGCAATTTATATAGGAAAAACTGAGAAAATTAAAAGACCGTATAATTGAACACAAGTCAGAAATAAAAAGGAAAGTAATAAATAATGGTCTTTTTAAACATATTATGGACTTCAGCACACATAAATTTAGATTTAGGGGTATAAATGTAGTAAGTATGAATCCAAGAGGGGGTGATATAAATAATGAACTTGAACTGAGAGAATATGAATGGATTGTCAGGTTGCAAGCAGATTCACCACCAGGCTTAAATAGTACTGTTAGTTTAAAGCAGATACTGGTAAAAAGACAGAGATAATATTTGATGGAAATTTTATAATCTTTCTACGTTTCTTATATATGGGTTTATTTTTGTATATAGTTTTGCATTTTATTATACCTTGACATCTTATGCTATTTTTATATACATGTTTATATATAATGCAAGTAGAAACTAGTCATTATTAAGTTTTAATTGTTATTAAATTAACAGGATTTGGTAGGCTGACTGTATCATGTGATTCTAATTGAACCTCTATTTAAAACTTGAAAAGGTTCACTGTCTTTACATGCTGATGAAGGGTGGATAACTCAAAAGCATCTTATTAAATATTAGCATTTTTAGTGATTTGTGTCTCATTATACAAATTCTGCAGTGTGAAAGAGTTTTTTAGTAAGGGTTGGTAATAAGCCAGTCATCCAAATATGGGAATACCTGGAAACACTACAGTTGTAAATGAGCTGCCACTACTGCCATACGTTTAGTAAACACCCTAGGGGCTGTAGTGAGATCAAAGGGCAGAGATCCGAATTGGAAATGACTGGCTCCCAGTTGGAATCTAACATTCTTCCTGGAACATCTGTCCATTTTTATGTGGTAGTATGCACCCTGAACATCTATCGAGCACATCCAGTCAATTCTCCTCAACAGGGGGAAGAATGGCCTGAACAGTGATCAGCCAGAATTTACATCTGATACTTCCAGGAAACGTTTGCTTTACAAACTTTTTCAAGTGGCTTACGTCCAAAATTAGCCTAAGGTCCCATTTTTTTCTCTGATACTAATAAGAGGCTTGATTACATTACAAATCCTCTCTGGTCTGCAGGGTCCCCTCTTGGATGAGGATTTCTTAAAAGCTTCATTTCTGAAGCAGTTCTTCCCTTTGTGAGGGTGGAACATACGGAAATCTTTGAGGGTGTAGAAAGTGTACAGAAGGGGATGAAATAGCCTCTGGTACGGATTCTTTGCATCCATTTGTCTTGAGTGTTGGGCGTCCAGGTAGTTGGATGGAGAGACAAGTGCCCCTGACTGCTTCCAGAGCAGATAGGAATTTACCATCTTTCTCATTCGATAGTCTCTAAATTATGGACCAAAAAGAGTTGCTCTATCATAGGCAGCATTGAAGGACATCTTGAAATATTCCACAAAGTCACATAGCCACATCCAGGCATGTGCCCTTATGGAAATACCTGTGTCAGATGCTCCAGATGCACCCTCTGTGGCACAGGAGATAAAATGCATAGAGGTACTGGATAAGGACTGTAGGGCAGCTAAATGTGAATCAATATATTTTCTCTGATGCGTAGACAAGGTCCTTGGGAGAAATTTGGCAATCTCCTTGGTCAAATCCCTCTGGAAATGCATATATGTGCCAAACAATAAGAATCTCTCACCGAAAAAACAGATGAAGTGTAAACACAGTCCCCAAATCTGTCCAACACATGAGATTCTGTTTGGTAGATAGCTAGAGGAATTCTTTTCTGCAAATTCCTTCTTAGTGGCTGTAACCACTAACATGGAATCTACTGCAGGCCCCTTGCTGTAATGGGGATGGTATTTTTTTTTTTTTTTTTTTAAAGGAAAACACTCAGCTGTGTCCAGCTCCTTCCACTCCTGCATAAACATCAGGTCTAAGATTTCATCGACCAGGGGGACTACCCAAGAAGTAGATGGGCCAGAAAAAGAAGTTATGTACTCACCATAACATTCCATTTGTATTGTTCATTTTCATTCTTCCTCAATTGTTGGGTTTGGATGTGACCCTATGATCCAACTCAGCCATTACTAAAGCTGTGGTAACCAAAAAGCTCTCGAGCTTCTCCATTACCCACAATGCACCAACCCCTAACATACTTCAGATCTTGTTTGCTGATTTTACCAGAAGTGGTATGCATTAACATGCATAAAGTATACATAAAACTGTACGTGCCCTGTAGTGAAACTGTTTCAGGAGCTCAGTCAAAAGGACAGTGGTTTCCTTATAACATCTCATTCATCTAAAAGTCTGTTGTCACAAATGATGGGGGTTGGTGGGCGGGAAGCTGAGGAAGAATAAAAAATGGACAACATAGATGGAATGCTATGGTGAGTACATAACTTCTTTATATGATGATGTTAATTTTCATTCTACCTCAACTGTTGGGACAGAGTCCCCAGCTACTTAGAATTCCAGGTGGACTCTAAGGAAGGATATTCCTGAGCAGTTTAACTAAATGATGATCTACCCCCCCAGAGGCCAGACATAATTTGCAATGAGTAATAAAGTTGTGAGGACTGGCCCATGCTGCGGCTGTACAAGTCATCCATGGAAGCTCTTCACAGAAGGAATGAAGTTGCTGCCATGGATCTAGTTGAATGGGCTTTGACAGGTTTTGGTAAGGTAAGACCAAGTTTGTTATAGATAAAAGAAATGCAATCAATCGGTTAGCCATCTGGCTAAAATCATTTTGCAACTGGTTTACCCAATTTCAAATCTGCAAAGAAAACGAACAGCTGCTCTTTTTTCTGACTTCTTTGGTCCTACACAAGTGCAATTGTCTGTGAACATCCAATGAATGCAACATGTAATTGCCCTTATTTGTGAATTTAAGAAAGAGCACTGGCAAATTAATGGAAGGACTGATACTGAATTCTGACACCACCTTCAGAAGGAAAGAAGCATTTGTTTGTACCGTAACTCTATCCCCATGATAAAACAAGTAGGAAGGTATTGAAGACTAGGCTTGAATTCCTGAAATTCTAGCTGAAGTAATGGCAACTAGAAAGACAGTTTCCAAGTAAGAAATTTAAGTTCACATTTAGCGCTGGTTCAAAGGGGGAACGTATTAATGCCTGCAGTACCAAGTTCAGGAACCATAGTGGAGTAGGGTTTTTAAAAGGAGGTCTTAAACAGTGCCTCTCAAGAATGCTCTGCACAGTTTAGCAGAGGCTACTGAATAACCTTCAAATCTAATATGGAAATTAGACACTGCTGTTAACTGAACCTTAATGCTAGAGGAACTAGCTCTTTCTTTTTAAAAGTAAAGCTAAAAATTCAAGTATGCTACATATCGAAGCTGACAAGGGGTCCCATAAGATTTTGTTGTGCCCAGCAAACAAACCTTTTCCATTTACATGAATAGAGATTTTGTGTTGAGGGTTTATGGGAAAACAAAAGGATATGGCAGACAGGGGAAGACAGCACTGGATGTCTGGCTATTAACGGAACTGGAGAAACCAGGCCGCAAGATTGAACTCTTAAATGTCTGGGTGAATCATGCCCGCTGGGTGAGACAGGAGTTCTGGAATCGGCTTCAGAATCCAAGGTTGAGAAATTAGATGAGGCCACAGGAAGGAGAACCAAACCTGTCGAGGCCAGTAAGGTGCAAAGAGAATGACTTTGCTCTTCAACCTGGCAGCTTTTCGCAGAAATTTTGGAATTAATGAAATTGATGGGGTAGGCATAAAGTAGACCAGGATGGCAATCATGAAAGTAGAGCATCCCTCTGTGATTCCCCCTACGGGGGATCAGGGCAAAGTAGATGCTACATTTGTTGTTTGGGGAGAAGCAAAAAGGTCACAGCAAGGCTGGCCCCCATTGACAAAATATCATTTGTGTCAGTTTTTTGTTGAGAGACCACTCGTGAGGTAAAAGAATGCACCTGCACAATTTGTCTGCTATCACATTGGACTTCCCCCTGAATGTGTGTTGCTAGGAGAAAGTGGTTGGATGAACTTGTCCATTGCCACATTCTGAGTGCTTCTTGAGACAAGGGGTATGATTTTGTCCCTCCTTGTTTGTTGATGTACCAAACTACTGACATATTGTCTGTATGAATAGCAACTGCCCCTGAAGAGAGCATTCTGGAAGGCCTGCAATGCTAACAGCACTGCTCTGACCTCTAGGACATTTATATGCAAGTTGGCCTCTTCGGGGACCAAGTGCCTTGGACTGTTTTCCCCAGAAAGTGTCCCCCCACCGCAACTGGGAAGAGTCCATGGTCACTGTGACACAAGGGAAATACTGCCAGCCCAGCTAGCTGGAATTTTGTAAATAATTGTATGTCATTTGTGAATACCAGCATGATGCAGTTGCTTGTCCTAACAAATGTATTACAACTACATGTCAAGTGTACATTAAAGTACTGGTACAGAAATGTGTGTTAAACAGGTGTGTACAGTACTGAGCTTCAAGGATGTGTCCGGAGTGTACCCTACTGGAAAAGAACAGAAATGTATATAAACTACATACCTGTGCAAATGCAAGCTTTAATAGTAGAAACTGGAACACACAGTTAACTCGCAAAACTTCAAAAAAATAAGTTGAAATTAAATTGTTTTACGATTGTGTTATAAAAGTTAGTTTCAATGCAGCAAAGAGACAGGATGTCTAGAACTAGGGTGCCTTTTGCATTGTTTTAAGTATTTTACTGTTTTATGTCTTCTAGCAACTGCAAACATCTGAAGGCTATGTATTTTTCACAAGCATGTCAAATGCTACAACGGGGCGTTTAGCTTGGAAACTTAAGTCAGGTGACAAAGTGATATCATCCAAGCTAACCCAGCAATAATATCTGATATTAATTTAAGAACTCTCTCAGAGACTGCATTTTGTATTTTGACTTGGCTCTAGCAAGAACATCCAGTCATTACCAACTGCCAGTTGCCTTTTTTAGGGAATAGTAACTCTTTTTAGACATAGTTAGGAATATAACCTATAAGTAGTGGCTGATGGTGGCTGTACCTTACAGTCTGGGCAGAAGGGAGCAAAGCTAGTAAACCTGTCAGTCTTCCCTCACCAATCTCAGAAAATCAGATAAATCTACACTTGAGGTCTGCTATAACAAAATACAATGCTTGCCTCCAATACCTCACATCTCATACACCACTGCTCTGCCCTAACAAATCTCAACTGGCTAGAACTCCCTCAATTTCTACTCTACAATCAAGTTATACTAACCCAAAAATACTTTATTACCCCGAGAAAACCCCAGCATTACAAAACTTAATACAACCTTACTCCAGTACTAGGGTCCTACACTCCAATAACAAACCTCTCTTACAAGTCACTATAGCCAACAACTCTGCAGGAGCTTCTCTCTATTTGAAATGTATAGCCAAAAAATGGAATACTCTACCCACCAATATAATAGCCACCACTACCTTAACCCCGTTCAAAAATGCCTAAACATACACTTCCAAGTCAACTGGACAGTACAGTTGTGTACACTTACTATAAATGTAGATGTTCGAGTGTATTCACTATTGCAGTCATCACATTTGGGTTAGCCATGCCAGTGTAGCCCTCGGCCAGCCCGAATACCAGAGGCTTAGTATTTCTGCATCGGTTGCGGTCGCTTCAGGACTGACGTCAGGTCGCCAGTAGTATAAAGTAAGACACCCGACACAATTACATCAGTTTTTCTTGCCCTAACCTGTCAGGAGCCCCCAAGTAGGAGCCAGGTTCTGGTGGAAGAACTCCACCAGTAGAAAGTAAAGTAAATACCAATATGTCCCTTCTAAGGAAAGAGAAGTAAAACGGGGATGGAGGGAGGGAAACCAGGACTGCAACAGTGAATACACTCGAACATCTACATTTATGGTAAGTGTACACAACTGTACTATGTTCTTCGTGTTTCACTGTTGCAGTCATCACATTTGGGTTGATTCCCAAGGCTAAGGAAATGCGTGGAGGCAGTCAAGGAAGCTAGGGGCTGGCTAGGATACCCTGCAAGACTACAGAGGCAAACCCTGCCCTGGATTTGGAGAAGAGAGACAGGTGGTAATGTTTGGTAAAAGTGTGAACAGATGTCCAGGTGGCAGCCTCCAGAATGTCCCTGGTGGGGACTCCTCTGAGGAAAGCTGCAGAGGTGGAGGCTGCTCTGGTGGAGTGAGTCTTGACCCCCTTGGGGGGGGGGGGGGCTTTCCATGTTGCTTGTAGAAGAAATGGATGCAGTGTGCTATCCATTTGGAAATGGTTTGTTTGGAGATTGCTTTGCCTTCTGCCCCTGTAGCAAAGCTAATCAGCAATTCATCCGACTTTCTGAAGGATTTAGTCCTGTCCAGATAGAATCTGAGCTGTCTGTTCACATCTAGAGTGCGCTGAATCCTTTCCCCTTGTTCTGGGGATTAGGAAAAAAGGTGGTCAAATGAATGGATTGGTTGAGAGACACAGTGGACACCACCTTGGGCATTAAGGGGGCAGGTTGAGATTTTCCAACACAAAGTTAAGGTCCCAAACTGGGACTGGTGCTCTTCTGGGTGGCCTCAAGTTGCTAGCCCTTCTTAGGAACTGTTTCATCAAAGGGTGTGAGAAAAGGGGCTGCTCAGTGGGGAAATGAGCAGAGATAGCAGAGGCATGAATTTTTACTGAGGAAAAAAAGCGCCACTGTGTAGCAGGTCAGCTAAGCAATTCAGGATGAGAGGGAGGGAGGGTTGTGCCACACTGGCTCCCTTAGCCTGAATCCAGGTATAGAACTTCTTTCATTTGTCAGTATAAGACTTTCTAGTGATAGGGTATCTGGCCTGACGTATAACATCTAGAACCTGTTTACTGAGGTTGGCAGATTGACTGGGGGGGGGGGGGTGTTAGGGAATAAGTCAAGCTGCCAAACTGAGTGTCTGCAATTGGGGATGCATGAATTCCCCTTCCCTCTGGGACAGGAGGTTTGAAATCTGAGGGAGATGCCATTGTGGCAGTGGGGACAGGCTGTGCAGCAAGGGGTACCAGTGCTGGCAAGGCCAGTCTGGAGCTATAAGAATTGTCCTTAATTTTTCCTCCTTTATTTTGAGCAGTACCTTGGGGATAAGAGGCAGTGGAGGAAAGGCATAGACCAATAGACTGCCCCAGGGGAAAAACAGGGTAACCACTTTCCAAGCCATGCAGCGATGCTCCCTGGTGCAGAATTTGCTGGGCTGATACTTGGTGTGGGAAGCAGAGGTCGAGCTTCGGGGTGCCCTATTTCTGAGTTATTAGGAGGAAGGTTCTTCTATTGAGCTGTCACTCATGTGGGTCCAATGAGTTCTGCTTAATTGGTCTGCCAGAGAGTTGAGAGAACCTGGTAGGAATTGTGCTAACAGGTGGAGTTGTATGGCAGAGGCTGTGTGCCAAAGGGTCATGGCCAGCCTGCATAGAGGGTAGGAGTGATTCCCTCCCTGCATGTTGATATACCACATAACAGTGGTGTTGTCTGTTTTGATCAGGAGAGCCCCTGGGGAGAGAAGGGGTTGAAAGCTATCAAGGTGTGCTGGACAGCCATCATCTTTTTTTGGCTGATGTGCAGAGGGATTTGCTGTGAGCTCCACTGGCACTCCAGGCATAGTCTGATGAGTCTGTGGTGAGGGTCTAGGCGGGAGGTGGTGATAAAGGTAGCCCCTTGTTGTGGGAGCATGATTTTGCATTTTGCCCAAAAAAAATCTTTTCTGAGGCAAGGAATTATAGGTATAAGAGTCTCCAGGTCTAGAGAGTGTTGACACCAAAGGCTTTTTAGGCACCACTGAAGTTTCCTCATATGCAGTCTGGCATTTGGAATGAGTAGCACGCAAGATGCCATGAACCCCAGAGATTGCAGGATCTTCCCTGCAGATAACTGGGGTCTAGTGGCTAGTTCAGTGAAGTAGGCTGTCAGGAAAACTTGCTTTTCTAGTGGAAGGAATGCCATCTGGGATGCTATGCTTAGGCTTGCTCCCAGGAATATAATCCTTTGGGTGGGCTCCTGTTTTGATTTCTTTTCGTTAATTCTGTACCCCAGGGATGTTAGTAGAGACTTTTACAAAGGCAAGGTGCTTGAGCAGTTTTTCCTGGATGTCTGCCTGAATTAGGCAGTCATCTAAGTATGGGTAAATTTGGATATTCCTTTGTCTGCAAAAGGCAATGGCCGGAGCCAGACATTTTGTGAAAACTCTGGGAGCAGTAGATATGCCAAAGGGAAGCACAGAGAACTAAAAGTGCTGAGATCCTGCCCTGAAACGGAGATATTTCCTGCATGATTCCCTGATAGGAATGTGGAGGTAGGCCTCTTTTAGATATAGGGTGGCTAGCCAAGCATCCTTGGAGAGCATGAGTAGAAGGCTACTGGAGCGTGAGCAATTTGAATTTTGGGATCACCAGGAAGGTGTTTAGAATGGATAGATCGAGGATGGGGCGCCAGGTGCCCTCTTTTCTGAGTACCAGAAAAAAGTCTGGAGTACAAACCTTGGCTTATCTGTTCTGCAGGAAGGTGCTCTACTGCCCTCAGAGAGCATTGAAAGGACTTGCTTTTGAGCCTCTGCCCACTGGTTTGGAGGTAGATCTGGGAACCTTTTGGGGTTGGAAGGGTATGGAAAGAAAATTTGTATTCCTGGGATACTATGCTGAGAACCCAGTGGTCGTTGGTAGTGGTGGCCCAGGTGCTTGCATGAAAGGAGAGTTTTCCTCCTAGGGGTAAGTGAAGGTGGGCAGAGGGAGGGGGTGGGGGAGGTGAGTCATTGTGAGTTATTACCATAAGGGTGTGGATTAGAACTCCCAGGTTTTGAAGTGGAGGTAGTCCACTGCTTAGATTTCTGCATTCCCTGTGGCTGCTGTCTAGAGGGTCTGGTTCCCCGGGGTCTCGGGTGGACTGGCTTAGTGGGAGGAAGAAAGGACCAGTGCTTGGTGGAACAATGTTTGCAGAACCTGGGTGGCTGAACCTTTAAGAAATCCTTAACTGTCCGCATAGATTTTGCTTTTTCTTCCATCTTTTTTAAGACCTCTTCTGCCTTAGTGCCAAATAAGTTGCCTTTGTGCAAGGGGGAACCCAACAATTTACATTTGACATGGTCTGGCAAGGGCTGTTACTTAAGCCATGCATGCTTTCTAATGAAAGATCCGATGACTGCTGCCCTGCAAGAAGCTTTTAGGGAATCAAAACCACAGTACAAGCTGTGTTCGTTACTTGACTTTCAGAATGCATTAACTTTTGTAACTCTTTAGATTCTGCACAAGCAGGAAAGGAAGACATTTTTTGTTTCAGGAGTTCCAGGAAATGTTGCTGAAATTTTAGCATATGGAACTGACAATTTAGTGCCCTGACAGCAAGAGTAACTGAATTGTATACTGTTTTACCCCATCTGTCTAGTGCTCAGAAATCCCTAACTGAGGGGGTGGGATTCTTAACAGCGGTTGCTTTAATCCCTTAAGGCCCTTGAGAAATTACCTCAGGGTTGGCAGTAGGATTTTAAAAAAGAAATGTGTGTGAGTCAGGGACTACAGTACCTGTCTGGTTTTCTGGGTGCAGGAGGGAGGGTGTCAGGAGTCAGGCTGGATTCTAGGAAATCATCCTCCACAACATCCAGGACTAGAGGGATGGCCAAGGGTCTGTGTTGTGGAATAACTAATAATTTCCTGAGTCTCCCATTGGAAATGCTCCCTTAAGGTATGAAGGGTTTCCCCAAAGGAAAAATCCTCTGGGGGAGAGGCTGACGGGATGGAATCCTCTGCATCAGAATCCTCATAAGTAGAGAGGGGTTGCATGTCTTCATAGTCAGATGCATCAGAATCATCTGACTCTTGTTCAGACAAAACTACAGGGGACAGATCTCTTTTCCTTTTGGAAGGGGTAGCTTGGCTTCCCCCAATCAACATGATAAGGTCTTCCACCATTTAAGGCATTTGAGACTGAGGCAACGAAGCAGGTGCCTGAGATTGGGTCATCTGTTTCTTGGGTGTGGTTCATACAATGAGCCTAAGAAACTCTGCTGTTTTTGAAGGAATGGTAGTCGTGAAAGATGTTAGTTTGTGTCAAGAATTGGCAGTCCAAAGGACTTCCTCGGAAGCCGGTACCTGCTCAGCGGCTCCGGGCCTATCCAAGGTAGAGACAACCGCAGGATCCTTAGTCGAAGAGTTTTGCTGCATACCGGACTCCAAAAGGGTCTTGGTAGCAGCCTGTGTATCCACAGAAGCGGGCATCAGGGGCTACAAAAATGCCTCACTGAGGACCAGAGAAGTGATGACTTGCTTAACGGGAGCGTCATTGGTAGGTTTGGATCTGTGCAGTCCATCTCAGTCTTTATCTTTATGTTTTTTTGGAAGATCTGCTGTCAGATAGCTTACCAAAGCCATATCTGAGTTCGAGGACTGTAAGCAGAAATATCTAGCTACAATAAGGACCCGAAGATGGATAGTTCTGGCGTTGAACAAAGCAGAGAAGCAACAACAGGAGACCTCATGGTCTGGGCCTAAACAAGTGACGCAGTAAGGATGAAAGTCTCAGTGTGGTATTTGCTTTCCACAGGCGAGACAACTGTTAACTTTTTCTGACATCGGTTAGAGCAAGAAAAAAAGATCCCCAATGGGGTACTTAGCTTTAGAAGACTTCAGCTTCAATTTGGTAGATGAAACTCGGGTAGTGGTTGACCAGCACTTGTGTGAACTGCTTCTGCTTCAAGCTCCATGGCAAGAAAGATTGATGTAATGGTGTCGGCTGCCTTACTTTATACTACTGATGACCTGACATCTATAGCAACCATAGCAGAAATACTAAGCCTCCGGTATTCGGGCCGGCTAAAGCCTACCCTGGAAGGGATAACCTAAACGTGATGAACTGCAACAGTGAAACATGAAGAACATCTGCAATTTTAACTCTCCAAGCTAGATTACCTCCAACATACTTCTGCCCACTCACATCAACCTCCCCAATCCATAGTGTCAGGTAATTAAACCCCTCATCAGTTTACAAGTCCTCCTTCTTCACATCCTAATCTTCCTTCTAAACTTAATCCTTGCTCTAAGTTTAAATGATATCTCTGAACAGACCTTCTAGAACTATAATGCTAAATGTTTGTCTGTTCTAGAACCATAATGCTAAATGTTCATAGGTAGGTACTAGGCTCTGGCACCAAGCATCTGTTTTTGTAAGGCCCTTTTGTAGTATATTTAACATCATTTGGAGATTCAATAATAGCTCCCAGTTTGCAGTCATCTGCAAACTTTGTTAGCCAGAGTCCCTTAGTGTTGGCCTGTACTTCAGAGAAGTAGATGCCAAACAAGTGCGGACCCAGGACTGAACCCTGAGGTACTCCACTTGTCATGTCTGGAGCTGGATTTGGAGTCGGCTATTTTTATAGTGTGGGTTCTGTCAGTAAGACAGTTGGCAACTCATCGAGTGACGTAGGGATTAACGCCCAGCTTAGTAAGTCTATGATTCCAGAGTGGGGGATGGTGTCAAAGGCCTTGGCGAGGTCTAGATAGGCTGAGTGGACTGCCTTACCCTCGTCCACGGCTCTGGAGACTGATTCGAAGAAGTCAATCATGTTCAGGAGACTAGATCGGCCTTTCACGAACCCAAACTGGGTGGGGTCCAGTGTTTGAAGGTTACCAATGTCTTTGTTTATAAGTTCCATGATAATACGTTCCACAGCCTTGCAGATCAGGCATTCACGACAAAACAAGAAAAAAATTGTATAGCAGCAATTAATCAAGAGCTTTCATCTGTTTATTCAGAGACTTTTTCAAGATAACAGCACACTGTCAACAGCCACTTTTTAAATGGAAAAATTCACCCCCTAATTACTGTACATCAATAAAAATTTATTGTCAGTTAAAAACTCCTATATATATTAAACAGTTACATACACCTTTTTAAAAATGTATATATAAAAATATATATATAATATAAATACCACTTTGATATGTGAAACATATAATATATAATATAATACAATAAACTTCCACCATCTAAACATTTATTCAATATAGAATAAGCTACAAACTGTGTGTGTGTGTGTGTGTGTGTGTGTGTGTGTGTGTATATATATATATATATATATATATATATATATATATATATATATATTTATATCTAATTATCTATCTGATGCTTTCAATTTTCGAAAACAAGCTAGAGACAGGGCATCATTAATACATGGCCAGCTTGTTGCATTCATTCTAATCTGCTAATGGCCTCCTGTTTTTCTAGTTGAAGTGTCCATGGGTAACCCAAGGGTTGGATAGATAATTTGATATATATATATACAAGGAAACAAATACAGGATAATCAAGGGACCACACACACAGCCACAGCAGATATGCTAAATAAAGCAAATTTACCAGATATGCAAGAGGAACTATCAAGCATACAACATATTCTTTGGGAACTATCCTTAGTTTACACAATAGGCATGGTCTTTACTGTATTTATCTTTGAAGGTTATAAACCCAGCCTCCTTCCTACCCCATCAGGAAGCCCATAATGATTTTTATCAGGCTATGTTTCACTGGATAATCAAACTACAAACAGTCTGCACACAGTACCTTCCCACAACATTAACAAAAAAAAAGTATATACACATCCTGGAAATTATATATAATACAGTAAAACCAGCAACATCATATTCTTTACATATTAAGCCAGTTTTAGGTATTTCTTGTGTAAATTTGCCACCACTGAACCCAAATCATTATCCATGAGAGCAGTATGAACCAGATGTCACTTCTCGTTACAAACTACCATTCTTCAAAGTCCTCCATCACAGCAATCTACAATAACAGGGAACAAAGACAGAAGGGAGGGTTGCTTGTACAGGCATCAAAGAAAAAAATGATCCCATAGTGTAAAATCCAACAAATACTCAAAAGAAATTGTGACAATAAATCGGTCCTTGCATATAGTCAATTTAATACATAAGATTAAGTGTTTTTGCCTTGACAATTAAAAAATATTTCAACAGAATCTAATCATTTCTGAAAGGAAATGTAAACAGACGTTAGGAATACATCATGATTAATTTCTAAACTGGTTAAACATGTTAAATGATTTCAGCATTAATTACAAATATCTAAACATTTAGAATAACAGTACTAAACCTTAGAAAATGTAATACATTTAATTAAAATTATATTCACATATATTTCTGTCTTAAAACAATCATGGCAATTATTTATAACTTTTCAGAATAAGATACAAGTACACATGCTACTGAAAGGTAGGTCATTCAATGTGCAGAATTTCATTATCACAATCAAAATGACTAGGGCATTCAGTAATCCTGCTGTAACAAAAACTAAAAAAATGATCTCACCATTTAGTAGGGCTTACATGCCACTACAATTCAGATTACTATTTTATTTCGTATTCTACAACTGAAAATGCTATTTGTACTAAACTTTTGGTACTGGCGACACTTACTTGTCAGTCCTCCTGGATAAGAACATGCTGGCGCAACTGTAAATGAAGAAGCACCTCCAAATGGTGTCATTCCTGATGATCCCCCAAATGGTGTTATGGAATGACTGTTAAACTCAGTCGAAAGCCCTCTGTTTGCAGGTGTCTGGAGTACACTGCTAGAATTTGGTCCACCATAAGTGCCAACTGGGGCATTAACCGAATCTGGAGTGGTTTGATTTACAAATGTTATTGATGAACTTTTGTTCGGCTTACTTTTTATACAACCCATGGTCCCTTCTGTGAAGGAAAAAAGTATACAATCAGTATTCTGCACACAACACATTTTCATGAACTATTTTATAACCTAACATTTTCATCATCTGCTGAAGTATAAAGATCTGACACTATATTACTTAGAATTTTAGATGCAGCTATAAAACAAGGTCCAGTTCCTTCAATTCCTAAAATGTGTTTAGGTATCTTCAAGTCAAGTGAAATCAGACACGACATATATGAGTACGCCATTATCACTTGCCTCAAAGAGGGAACCCTCTGCAGTGTCTAACAGCTAGGAGCTCCTCTTTGAGGGCTCCCTTCTCAGCACAGTTCTACTACCTGCCGAGACATTTAGGGCCACATCTCAGAGGGTACACCAACTCACACAAACCATAGTTCTGCCTTCAATGAACTTGAGCAAGCAAGAGCACAATCAACATTTATCACATGTGATGACTGACGTTTCATGCACCTGACTTTGCACCTATTATTTTAAATTACCACAGTCAGGCTTATGAAGTATACCTAGTCGGAAAGTAGTAAATGGAAGGGAGTAGCTTAGCCTGCATTTGAAAGCAAAGGACTTATTTGTCTGATCACAATTAAATGTTCATCATGGGGAGCTGTGTATATCAAGCCACACATTACTACGAGCATAATTTCTTTCATATGATTACAGTCTGACAGCTACTCGAAATGTGGCAAGACTGGGGGTAGTCTTAAGTTTAATAGAATCTAACATATCTCTACCTAATCACAGGTGAGCAAGCAGAATGGAGAAGGGATTTGGGTATACTATGGACAGAATTTGTTTCATTATATCATGCAAGTAACTCCAAAATTAAAATCATGCACAGATGTAAACTAATCCTTACTGCTGTCAATTACCCCATATCTGCTTAGGGAACTGGCCTGGAGTTCTACTATATTAATGCCTGCATCCAAAAATACACACTAGTAAGACATGGGGATAATTAAATAAAGGGGAAAATTTGGTGGACTCACAAAATTAACATGCAAAACAAATGAAATGTACTACTTAGCTTTCAAAACATTAGCCTAGTCATAAAATCTTACAAAAGAGTAGAAGTTACATGCTTATTTTACAAAATGTAACCACTAACTCAGCTTGACCATAAAGGATGATACTAAAAATAAGGTGTTATTGAATTACATCAGAAAACGGAACAGGAAAAACTGTGAACATTATCAATTAACAATAATGTTTTCACCCAACCTAAGGACACAGTGAACATACTTGCAATAAAACACTGTGCTAATGTCACAAAAACTGACATGCCAAGAGTACTATAGACCTATGGAGACATGCATTACATAACTAAAGATAGAGTTTTAAAATTATTTCTGACAGTAGTCTTTATTTGCATGGGACAGAGTGACATATCTTGTAGTTTTCTATTCAGGATGAAGAAAAATCGAAAAGCCTCTATTATCCATGTTAAAATGTCTGCATATGGGCAAGTCTCTGCTGTGGCGCACAGTAATAGCAGTTCACAAAAGGGGAAGGGTGGAGTTGTATTAGATCTAAACAATTTTATACCCAACAACCTGACAAGAAGTTTAAGTAAAATCACTAAGATAGCCACAACAGAGTTTATCCAAAAGGACACAGGGAACCTACTTTTGTTAGACATGGAAAGTGGAGTTGTGTAAAATCTTACCATAATGATAGATGTCCTTCTCTTCACTGCTGCAGTTTTCTTTAAAATAGGAATTCCCCGTCAGGGGTGGCCCGACATCTGTCCATTATATCAAAGCCTTTAGGCAGCTAAGGGTACACCGTATGACACACGTATGCTCCCCACGTACAGTGTAGGGCATAAATGTGACATCCAGATGCAACATCCTCAACCAATTTTAAAAAAAATTCCTACATTATACCATTACACAAAGGAGGTACAACTACAGAGTAACTACAGATCAATTGCAATCCTATCCCCTTTGTCAAAAATTCTGGAGAGATGAATCAATGCACAATTTATGCAGTACATCCAGTCAAATAATCTTCCCTCCAAAACTTTGCATGAGTTCATACCCTACCACATAACTGCTCTCCATAATTTTACCAATACTATCAAACAGCACAGGAATAATGGCAAATTAGTATCCAGCTTTTTTCTTTTATCTACAGCATCTGACACCATATCCCACCAATCTCTTGTGCAGGTCTCTCTCATTCATTTCTTGGCTCCTTAGTTACCCTAACTAATGAGGAGCAAGCCATTAAAAGGAAAAAGAACCCCTCATCGTTTCAAGATGTTGTTGGTGTACCACACAGTTCTTTTCAACAGTTTCATAAAAAAGCTACGTACTGCCCTCAGCATGCTAAAACAGGAAAATATTACAATGATTCTACCCTAATATGTGCAGACCCATCCACATCCATACTGCTGATGATCACAATCTCACTTTCTACAGCTGAATCTTGACTGTAAGCCTCATGCGTCTTTATCCCAGCAAAACAAAAATGATATTCTTCGCTCCTAAGCAATACCTCAATAAAACAATTTTTACTATTGCTTTACTGAAAAAACACTAAAATTGAGAAAGTAACCTCACATTTGACTACCATCACTAAATTATTAACAAGTCACATCAGAAATTCCGCTCCTTCTATAGGCCTAAATAATATCTTGCTTACTACTCTACAATGACAGCATTACCCCCTCAAACTACTTACTTCCATCACACCTGTATGCCTCCACTATTCTTACACAAAGCCAAACTCTCCTCCTGATACTACAAAACAGCTACATTTGCCGACAGCCTTACATACAAATCACATGAATGAGATGCCCTAAAACAAATGAATTGGCTTGAACTACCCAACTCCGTCTTATTAATTCTCCAAAAAATGTCTAGCACTAAGAGATTCCTTATAGCCTTACTCTCCTAGTAGGGCCCTGTATTCCAGCGAAAAATTATTTCTTAGAAAAAAAAAGCCAGTGACACTGTATACTCTTCACTAGGTTTCTGAATTATGGATCATCCCAACCAGATGGCAAAGGACTAAAAAACTCTCAAGTTTTCCGCCTTTGCTTAAACATCTCCTCAGTCAGTCCTGGATTTGCTCATGCTCCTCAATGGGGAATTTCCTCATCTTGAGCTCTTAATGCACACCCCATATATCATTAATGTTCTTCTCCTTAGCTGATTTACATCTACCATTTCTCCACTTTAACTCTTCAGTATAACCAAACACTCTACAAAATATTTTCTCAACCTCCACCTACTTCACAATCAATAAGTAGCTCTTACATGCACTATACACAGCAGTCATCTTCTATTAGGATTATAACTCCTATGAAAAATCTTATCCTTCTTTTCACACTAACCCCTTTCACTATTTTACTTGCATCATACCCCATATTCTCTCTCTCACTCTTACATAATACCATATCTTTTGCTTCCCACTAACCTCCTTTTCCTATCATGCTTAAATCAAATCAAGCTTCTCTAAGTTATGTGCTTTCATGGACAGTCCATCTGTCTGACTGATATGCATACCTCTATAAATAATATATTTTGTACACTGTAAACTGAAATGTACAATCCACTAACTAGCTGTCAAGAATTTTTCTTTACTGAACTATACTACAAGCATTACTTCTGCAAACTACAAGTTTTATTTTGTTAAGTGTACTTCCTCATCATACGTAATGAAATTGTAAATGCAAATTCATCATATGCAGTGAAACTGCACATAAAAAGTACAGCTGTGTACACTTACCATAAATGTAGATGTTCGAGTGCATTCACTGTTGCAGTCATTACATTTGGGTAATCTGCTGGCAGGTTGCCCTCAGTCGGCCTGAATATCAAAGTATTGGGTCCTGCATCAGTTTTATTCATTTTTTCTTGCCCCAGATGTCAGGTACCCTCCAAATAGGGAGCAAAAAGAA